>NC_051154.1:101292873-101578768 GCF_013339745.2 Dermacentor silvarum | reverse complement strand
GGATGATGATGGTGATGATGATGGTGATGATGATGATGTAAGCGCAGAACCCCAAGAACCGCCTCACTGCCTTCTTGTAGGATGGTGTGGGAATCTTTGCCACAGCGCTATTTTGTCTGGGTCAGGTCGTGCACCCTTGTAACTGACGACGTGGCCGAGGAAGCACATGTTCACTGAAACCAAAATGACATTTCTCGGGCTTCAACGTCAGGCCAGCCGAGCGTATGGCTTGGAGAACAGTGAGTAACCGGCTTAGGTGCTCCTCGAATGTAGCTGAGAACACTATGACGTCGTCTAGATAGACCAGGCATGTTTGCCACTTCAGGCCTGATAGTACGGTGTCCATTAGACGCTGAAAAGTTGCTGGCGCTGAGCACAGACAAAAAGAAAGTACCTTAAATTCCTAAAGACCGTCGGGGGTCACAAAGGCAGTTTTCTCACGATCTCTCATCGACCCCTATCTGGCAATACACGCTTCCTAGGTCCATTGATGAAAAATAACGTGCATGCCGCAGCCTGTCCAGCGAATCGTCTATTCGTGGCAGCGGGTGGACGTCTTTCTTCGTGACATGGTTTAATTTGTGATAATCGATGTAGAAGCGCAAGCTGCCGTCTTTCTTTTTGACCAGAACCACGGGTGACGCCCAGGGACTGTTCGAAGGCTGTATCACGTCAACCTCGAGCATTTTCGTCACGTTACTTGCTTTTGAATCTCTTCACTTTCCTTTGGAGCTACACGGTAGGGGTTTTGTCGAATCGGCCTCGTGGTATATCACCAGTGAGTATACGGTGCTTTGTCAGTGGTGTTTGTTTGACCATTGCCGTAGTCGAAAAGCAATCTTCGAACTGGTGTATCAGCTCCAAGAGTCTCTCGGAAGGCGACAGGGTGGAGCTGACGTCGACAGACAAAGGTGTCGAGGCCGGGGACGGACGTTTCTTGACGTCGTACAGCGAAACAATCTTTCACTTGGGTGATATCTCAGTACGCAATTGCGGTGTCCTTCTGGATGTAACGGCGTTCGTTGCTGAAGTTCGTGAGAAGGAATTCCGCATTGCTATGAGTCATGTCGAGGACGCCTCTAGCAATCGAAACGCCGTGCGTGAGCAATAGTGCAACGATTTGCTCCGCGATTCTGGCATGCGACAAGGGCCGGTATTTTGTAACGATGCGTTATGCTTTATTCTATACTATAGTCTTATCATCCACCGCTCACGGCCGGCTGATCCCGTTGATAACGTGAGCGGACCGTCGCTCTGACCACTGACCAAGCGCGAAAAGCGCGAAAAGGCATTAGTATCGGAAAGTCATCGCTACAAGATACCGGCCAAGGTGTGTTGTGTCTGGCGGTCCTTCGGGACAAAAGGAGGCCGGCGCCAACTCAGACGCGCCAATCTGGAGCCCCTTTCTCGCGGCCGAGAATTGTCACCTGGGACTGAGAGATTACCAGTTGGTCTCCGGGCTATCTCATGCGTCGCTAAACGACAGCGTCGCCCCTTCGGTGCGGTTCCGTGAATTACCAGCGCCGCCCGAACCACGATGAGACCCGGGCCGATTGCGACGCGCCAAACTGGCGCCCTTTCGAGACAGCCACCGCCCTCCCTGGTTCCGCGAACTGACCGCTATGGAGAGGCGAATCTTGAAAGGGGTCAGTGTCTGGCAATCCCGGGGGAACGACATCAACGCTCGGCTCCCAAGGTGTCAACCGCTGCCTGTGTTCGGGGGCGACCTAGCAAGTTTGGAGGCGGAGCCTGGCGGGAAACGACGACACATCACGTGCGGGATATGGCCACCTGATCAAAGACTGTCATTGGCTAAAAGAACTAAAGTGTATTCCCTCGTCGAGTGAAAGAGGGAAACGGAAGGGATAAAACAGGGGACTTGAGTGTTGTGAAAGACGCTTGAGGCTTGACCATGTAGAGACGCTCGACCATGGAGAACGCTCGGAGATGTAAACGCTACTACATGCAAAGATGTTAGAACGTAGACTGGCTCCAACCACATGGAGCCCTTCTTGTAAAATACCACCATGTACAGTGTATATAAAACAGTTTTCTAATCTCCCTGGATATCTCCTCCTCTCGGCACCTGGCACGGCACCATACATGGAACCTTCGTGGCCGCTCGGACATCGACATTCGCAACAGTGGATGGACCCTCGGACTTCGAGCTTACGCAACAGGTGGCAGGATCGCGGCTGAACGGTCACATCGTCAGCGATTCGCAGACGCTCATGCTGCCCGTCATTAATGGTGTCGACATATTGGCTTGCAGAAAACATCACCATACGTTCCGCAATGTTTATGACGGCGGCATGATTTCGCAGAAAAACCATCCCCAAGATGAGGTCTTCGCAACAGTCGGGGACAATGACGAAAGTGGCAACGAAGGTGGAATCACCGATGTGGATTTGGGCGGTGCATGTTCCCGTTGGTGTCATTAGCTGGCCCCCGGCACTTCTTACGTGTGGCCCGGTCCACGGCGTCTTCACTTTCCGAATGCGGTCGGCTAGCTCTTGCAGCATAATCGAGAAGTCTGCGCCAGTGTCAACAAGTGCTGTGACTAGATGTCCATCTATAAGAACGCCGAGATCGGCATGGACAACGTCGTCGGCGTTCGTATTCGTCGACGTCATATCGTCTTCTTGGGGAGCGTAGGGGGTATTTTTGGTGTCTCGACACTGAACAACCTTCCCCCCGGAGGTCGCTGCCGTTAGATTCCCCTGCGCGGACTAGGGGAACGATCACCCCTGACGACGTCAGCGAAACTCTGGCGGTTTGGGGAAGTGTAACGCACAGGTGACGGGGACTGCCAGCGACGACGTGGTTGGCTGGTCGACAGGTGATCACTGTTCGGGGCACAACGGTCGCCAAAGCGCAGAGAAGCGGCAGGCGAACAGCTTCCCACCCCAGCCGCTCCATGGGGACAGTATAACGGGCAATGTGGCCAGGTTCCCCGCAGCGGAAACAGAATGGTCGACGGTCGGCCATGCGCCACAAGTCGGTACGCCGAACAGGAGGTCGTCTCACAGACTCCCGTTGCCATCACGGCACGGGAACGCTCCGTGGCTGAAATGGCGCTATACCTGCGGTGAAGGGGGAGGACGTCGGACCACGTCGGCATAGCTCAACGGACGCGGCTCTGGACATGGAACTGGTGAGGAGAAGACTTGTCGCAACTCTGGGCGCATGACTTCGGCAACAGAAACGACTGGCGACGCCGTAGGAGGAACGCCGAGGGCTCGCAGCTCTTCACGCAGAATGACTGTAATCATCATTTCCCGTGAAGAAGTCTGGTCAATATTCTGAGCTGCGGCGCTTATTGGTGTGTTGTTGGGCAGGTGGCCAAAGTGGCGGCAACGTTGCTGAAGTGCACGCTCGATGATAGTCGCTTCTTTGATGAATTCGTAATTTTAACTGGGATTCATGGCGCTAAAGCAACTACAAGGACGAGGAAGAACACGGGACGAGCGCGAACTTTCAACAATTGCTTTAATGCAGCTGGTAAGCATATATATATATATATATGCATATATATATATATATATATATATATATATATATACTCACTGGGAAAGGCACTGCAAAATACGCTCTGAAGGAAAGAAGAAAATGAAAAACAGTCATGTGGCTATGCCAAAAAGTTCAAGCTCTTTCTTCGACTAAAAAAATAGACGGCGTGCTAACACAATTCGCCGACCGTTGTGGGCGGATTTTGTACAAGGCCTGCAAACAGCGGTTCCTTAATTCCCCGCATAAGATGACGCGCTTTCTTTGCCTCCGTCATATGGGGGTCAGCTCGGCGAAACAGGCGGGTCATATCCTCCACATACATGGTGACGGTTTCGTTCGGCTTCTGTACGCGAGCCTCAATAAGTTGTTGCGCGTAATCTCGCCGGTCCGAGCTTGAGAATGTATCGAGGGGCTGACGCCGAAAATTGCCCAACGTTTGGAAGCTCGCTTTCCTGTTCTCATACCATGTGCGTGCGCTGTTTTCTAGCTGCGAAATAAGCATGGCCGAGTTTTTGTTGTTCGTCCCAGCGATTGACCGACGCGCTAGTATACTGATCGAGCCAGTCCTCGACATCTTCAAAAGCATTGATCGCCATGGAAGATTGCGGGAACGCGAGGCTGTTCAAGAGTCACCTGGGAAAGGCTCGTCGCCGTCTGTGAAGAAGGTAGATTCGCCGATGGTGTAGGAATTGCTATGCTGTTGGGAGTCGCAACGGGAGAGAATTCCGGGCTCAAGCCGAGCAGGCGCCGACTGAATCGGTGGACGAGTCGTTACGAGAGGTGGAGCTTCTGGACTGGGTGTACGGGTCCTGACAGGGGTTGCCCGCACGAGGTTCAGGTTCCAGCACCTCCACCAGTGTCGCAACGTCAAAAACAAATGTCGCACAGCACTGATCAAGAGAAACAGCAGCAGGATCCCTTGCTTGCTTGCTTGATCCTCATCCGTGGCGCTTACCCACTACCGGGGATTGGCCAAGAAGCCGGCGGTTAAAGGTTAAAGGGAAGGGGGATACGGGAAAAAAAAAACCTAGACGAAAAAGTAAATCAGGGTGAAGTATAGCGTTTATGATAATTTGGAAAGAAATTTACAGGGCAGAGACAGAATTAAAATCATTGTAATTGTATATAAACAGGATCGCCTTTTTAATATACCGCGACTTCTTCTTCACTGCACCTTGATAAAAACGCTCATGCCGCATTGTCCTCTTCCTCATCGGAGTACAGGTGCGGCAATATTAAGGGAGCCTATGACAACGTAGATAGCGAATTGTTGTGGGGTATTCTTAAGCACGAAGGCATACATGACGATTTGGTGGAGCTGCTAAGGGAGATATATACCGGGTGTTTAAAGTTAGGCTTTACGGAATTTTAAAAAGTCGCCTGTGGCTGGTAGCATAATTCTTATCGTTGAGCTGGGTTGTTCGCGGACATTAGTAGCCCGAGAAATCGAAACACACATTAAACTAATTAACAAAAATTGACTAATGAACTTAGTTAATTACTTTACGACACATACTGCAATTTACGAATTGTAGTAGCGGTGAGCTATGCAAGACACATCCACTTGAAATGAATTTCCAGGATGACACCAGTTTCGAGATATATTTCCCTAAGTGTGGGACGAAATACATAGGCGTTCCAGTTTTTTTTTTCTTTTTTTGCTTCAATGTATAAAACAGCATTTTGGTAAAAAAGTAAGTGGAACATCAGTGCATTTTTACGGCGACATTGATGGCGCATATCTCCAAACTGGTGTCATTCTGGAAATTCATTCCAAGTGGATACGCCTGATAAGCTCACCGGCTACAATTCGTAAATTGCAATATGTGTCGTAAATAACTAAGAATTTAATTAGTGATTTTATGTTAATTAGTTGAATATGTGTTTCGATTTCTCTTGCTACTAATGTCCGCCTCATCGAATAACACAGCTCAATGATAAGAATTATGCTACCTGCCACAGGTGATTTCTAAAAATTCCGTAAAACTTAAAAATGAACACCATGTATAGAGACAAACGAGTACAAGTTGCATGGGATGGCCTAAAAGGTAATGAAGTGGTGGGGATTCACCAAGGACTGAAGCAAGGATGTTCTCTGTCTCCATTGTTGTTCACGCTTTATGTTAAGGGCATGAAGCTCAGCCGTGCGTGCTGTGAGAAAGGCCTATAGGAAGACGACTGGGTTTGATTTATCCTACATGCGGAATGGACAAGTGGTACAACAGAAGGTCCCCGGACTGATGTATGTGGACGACATAGTGCTACTAGCGGACAATACAAGAGATTTATAGACACTTTCGAATATCTGTGGCAACGCAGCTGCAAATTAGGCCTGAAGTTTGGCACAAAGAAATCGGGAATTATGATCTTCAATCAACAGACGAGTAATTACATTGTGTCAATTGTACCGCAAGTAATACCCATAGTCAACCAATTTAAGTGCCTCGGCGTATACATAAACGCAGGTGAAACTCACTCCAGCACCCAACAAGATAATCTGAAAATAAACGGCAAGCGGAATGCAGCAATAATGAAACATAGAGCACGTTGGAGCCACAATAAGTATGAGGTGGTGCGTGGAATCTGGAAAGGAGTAATGGTGACAGCGCTAACGCTCGTAAACGCCATTATATGCTTAAAATAGGATATCTTGTCGGGGTTGGTAGTTAACGAACGATCGGTGGGCGGGTTGGCTTTGGGAGCCCGCGGTAAAACCACAAATGAGGCAGTGCAGGGTGACAGGCGTTGGGCCTCTCTTTAAGTCAAAAAAGCGCAGAGCAAAATTAGTTATGAAGGAAGACGCAGGAACATGGATGAAAATAAATGGGCGACTAAAGTGCACAAATATCTGTATACCTGAAAAGCGTGGACACAGAATGGAGAAAGATGTCAAGAAAGTTGGCAACCAAATACAGGGTAATTAAAAGTGTAAATAGACAACCAGGAGTCATCAGAAGGAAAGTGGGAGAAACAGAGACAGTGAATCGGATGCAACCAACGGAAACAAACAAAAAAGAAATAGAGATTTACAAGAATTAGAAGAAATAAATTTGAAGGGAAAATCTGTACGATAACACAAAGGGAAGTGCCTTGCTATTTAAGGCTCGAGGCGGTTGCCTAAGGACAAAAACATACCGAGCAAATATCAGGAACTAGACGAGGCATGTGTATGCTGCAGCGAAAATCCGGAGACCACTCAACACACCCTAATGGAATGCGAAGGGATTCACCCAGTGAGACCCGTAGATAACGTACACCTTCCAGAAGCGCTTGGATATAAAGTGGACGCGGTAGCATCAACCGGTCAGCAGTCAAGATAAGCAAGAGATGTTTAGAGTATTGGTAGAAAAAATGTAGGGAAAAGATTGATACGACCGGATCTGTTAGAAGCATTGGTAGCGGTACAAGGTAGATAGAGAAGTTTTGAAGGAAAAAAAATTAAGGAGATGTATACAAAGAAGTCACAGTTTCGCCCGAAAGGCGAAGCATCGATTGCGATTGCAAATTAGTAGACCGCTATATGAACTAAGGATAGAAGTTTTATCAGCCGTATAATCTTGTAAACATAGGCACACTAACAAAATTAACAAGCATGGTGTCACGCGAGCACAAGCAAACATGAACGCAACTAACTCGATGACCGCGGAAACTCGCTGTCAAAATGCTCGAGTGAGTCAGCGCGGCCGCAGCAGCGAGCGAATTGAGCTTCGTGCCGGTGCTCGCATCAACGCGATCTTAGCTGCGAAAATCCCGGGAAGGGCGGACTCTGCCCCCGCCGCAGATGGCTTTCCAGATACAGCCGCGCGGGCGGTCGCTCGCGGCGCAAAACGAGCCTCCCCCCCCCCCCCCCCCCCGCTTCCCCCGGAGCCTTCCGGCCCAGCGGGAGTGCAAGCGCGGCCCCTCCACCTCCCTACCCTCCCTCCGGAGCGTCGTGCACGATTGGAAGACTGCGCTCTTCCTTCCTGCTTCCCGCCCTTGCGTGCGCGAGCCGCGCTTGCCGCTCAGCGTCGCATGCTTTCACTCGCGCATGCAGCATTCGGCGCGCGGCGACGATTTTATCGCCCTTGGACTTTATACGCAACCTGACGACGGCGTCGACGCCGACGGCAGAAATCAGCTTGGAGTGTCCATATAACGCAATACAATGCTATAATTACGAGCGTGTATGGCATTCCTGGTTAAATCAAGCAGGCTAAGTAACCATTTGTACCCGCCCCGTTTCAAAGGGGATGCCAAAAATAATAATCATCATCATCAGTGCTTTAGATCTAGTATACATAAATACCCAATATAGTGGACGAATTGATGGCCGTCGCCGTAGCACAATTGGTAGTGCAACGCATGCGTAATGCGGAGGTTGTGGGTTTGTCTCCCACCGGCCACAAGTTATGCTTTCGTCCACTTTCATTTTATTGCGATAGCAATTATATGGACACTTCAATTGGATTTCTGCCGTCACCGTCGCCGTGAGGTTCTGTATAAAGTCCAAGGGCGATAAAATCGTCGCCGCGCGCCGTATGCGCGACTGAAAGCGCGCGCTATCACGGAGAGCGAACGCACGGCGGAAAGCAAACGCGACCTTCGTCGCGCGAAAGGCCGTGGGGGTATGGGAGGGAGGGAGGCGGGTCGACGCTGTGCTGCGGCACCAAATGCTTATCTTGCAACCGGGCGCAAGGGGAACTGGCCACTCAATCTCCCACGCGAAAGCAAGAAAGCGGGAGGGCAGCGCGGGAGGGAGGGCGGGGGGGGGCAGCTTCTACTCTGCCAACAACTGCGTTTGTACTTTGCCCGACTGTGGCGGTCGCCCGCACCATCACTTAAAAGCGATCTCCACACGGCTCTGACCTTTGTATGCGGTGTGCATTCGCCGCTCAATTTCCGTTGAAGCGATAGACCGCACGAACCTTCGCTCACTGCGGCGGCTGCGCTTACTGCCAGCGTTTTGACAGTCTTCTTGCAGCAAGCTTGCGTGCTTGCTGTCATTACTTCATCCTTCGAGCAAAACTGTAATTAAAGAGACTGCATATTTAATTAATTAATTTAATTATGGGGTTTTACGTGGCAAAACCACGATCTGATTACGAGGCACGCCGTAGTGGGGGACTCCGGATATTTCGACCACCTGAGGTTCTTTAACGTGCACCTAAACTGCATATTTATGGGCTTGTATTTGTGAATGTGCGAGAAAGCTGTCACTGCTCCTTAGAACCGATTCGTTGAAAAAGGAATCGACAATTCCTTTTTTTAACAGCTTGTCGTTAGCTGGCACACACGCTATAATGTAATATACTGTACTTTCTCTGGAAACTATTTGTAGTTAGTTATGTCCAGACTCTGTGAATCTGCACTCATCTCCCAGCAAAACAAATCCGGATTCGCATTTCATTCGAGGCCACGGAGAACCGTCGTGCATACTTACTGCAGCATTATGAAATGAGAACGGACCAATGACGGATTGGTATACGAGGTGCTACCCAAAAGTTCCGGGAAATTGAAAAGCACGGGCAAACTGAGTGTGGTACACATTTCCGCCGCTAGATGTGGCAGTGTGCCTTGCGGATCAGTGTGCTGAACGACTTGCATCTAAGAAGATAAACTGTTTTACGAAGTGTTGTTTTGCAACGCAATGTTTCACTGATTTGGCGCATTTCTTAGCAACCAATATGACAGACTTCAAGAAGCGAAGAATTTGCATCAAGTTTTGTTTTAAACTTCGCCAAACTGGGGCAGAAACTCGTCGTATGCTATGAGGACGCTTTTGGAGTCGACGTCATAAGCCAAAGTAGGACGTTCTTAGGGCATAAACGCTTCAAAGAGGGTCGAATGTGTGTTGACGGCAATGAACGTTCAGGACGCCCGTCAACGAGCACAACCCCAGAAACGATAGCGGAAGTTCGTAAGGCTATCCTTGGAAATCAGAGGCTAACTAAACATGTCTGCGACATTGTAGGACAATTTTACGGCACACTTCAGCGAATTTTGTCGTATGTTTTTGAACATGAGGCATATTTCTGTAAAATTCGTGCCAAGACTGCTCAGTGACGAACAGAAGCTGCGCCGTGTTTCTCTCTGTACGGAACTGAAGCAACAAGTCAGAGACAATTCCACATTCCTCTCCAGTGTTATAACCGGGGATGAGGCATGGGTTTATGGCTACCATCCTCAAAACCAAACAGCAGTCTTCGCAATGGAAGTCGCCAATTTCCCAGCGGCCGCAAATGGCACGTCAAGTTTGTGGGAACGTGAAGTCCATACTGACTGTTTTTTTTTCTTCTTTTTTTACGTACATGGAATTGCCCGCAAGAAATTCTTACCTCCTTGACAAACCGTGAAAAGCGAGCTTTACTGTGACGTAAGCGTCCGGAGCGTCCAGAGAAGTGGAAGAACAACAACTGGCTTCTTCATCACGACAACGCGCCCGCTCACACATCAATCGTTGTTCGACAGTTCCTGAGTTCCAAACAAATTACAGTGCTTCCGCACCCACGCTATTCACCTGACCTCGCCCCTTGTGACTTTTTCCTTGTTCCCAAAGTTGAAGTTGAGGCTGAAAGGACTTCGGTTTCACACTGCTGAAGAGATCCAATCGGAATCGCAGGCGGTCCTCAACACACTGTCGCTTGGAGAGCTCCACGAACGCATGAAATCGCGGCATAAACGCGGGGATCTGTGCATACATGCTCAAGGGGACTAATTTGAAGGAGACAGTGCTGATTAGGCGTTATGGTCAACACTTTCTTTTTTACGACTGAATTCCTGGAACTTTTGGGCAGCACCTCGTATAACGTTGCACTTTTTAAACACACGCCTGCTTTTCGGCGTCTGCTGATGCACCGATAAAAAAAAAACGCTGACGATTACCATACTCCTAATGCGAAATTTGAGCGCGGCTCTTTAGGTGTTTTGAATTCCGCCGGTTGCGTCGCTCATTGTTCAGAAAGAAAGCGGGAACACGGGAACGCGTGGCTCGTGAGGAGCGCATTCTCTAGCGGCGGCGGCGCAGGCGAAGTAGCGCATGCGCCTTCGGTCCGAAGCCCACGCTAGTGCTTTGTTTCCATATATGGTATCGGTGGATGAGTTCGCCGCATGCCTTAGTAATAACGTAAACGGCGAACGGGTGACGGTGCACGCTACTATGGCGCCATCTCGTAACGGGTCCCCGCTGTGCAGTACGTCTCGTGCGGCCCTCCACTCTTCTCCTCACCCTTTCGCCATTCTCTCCTCCGCTTTCCTCTACTCGCTCTCTTCGCTATCGCTGTCTTTCATCCTCCGCTGCACTCCGTTCGTTCGTTCTGATAATTCCCTGCAGATATGCGTGCGTTATATTCGGTTTCGGCTTGCTTCTGCTGCTGTTGCGGCTGTTTTGTACACGTGTTGTGGTAAGAGTAATGTTTGTGTATGTGTATGAAAATAAAGACAACGTATATATATATATATATGTATATTGTCGCGAGGATTCACGAGTACACGTAGCCTGTAAACATTACAATGTTTACTGGCTACTGCTCCCACAGAATGGCTGACAGCATCTCACGCGGCATGTCCCGTCTTCTTTCAGTTCGCGTACCAAAGTGGTCCTTTAACGGCATGCTCATACGCAATGCCTCGTAACATCACCCTGGGCGGTGTGAGCGCCGTCACGGTGCCTTCTAAAATTAGTCAGCGCTGTAAGTGTAGTAGGGTTTTAGCCGCGGCACGTGGACAACATCAGTAGCAGACGTAAAAGAAGAAGACCTGTGATGTTGGAGCGAAGTGATGAAGTGGTCAACGTCATTCAGCTTGCAGACTGAGCAACCGAAAGTATGGGCTACGCAGGGACGCCCTCATAATGATATACAATTAAAATGTACATGCGTCCAATATTGGAATTCGACTGTGTATTATTCTCAGGAAGCCCTGCTTATAAAACTAAGCCTCTGGTCCTTTTGGAGCGTGAAGCCCTGCGCCTGTGCCTGGGACTCCCTAGGTTTGTAGCAAACAATGTTCTTTATCAGGAAGCGCGCCTACCAACATTGCCCTGCATATTCCGCATCTTAACATACAAACATTTCTAAAACTTTACAGTTTTCCAATTAGACGATCCGAGTATGTATTTATAAGCGATTCAAACTACTTCTTTCTAGCTCATTGGCCACGTTTTCACACCCCACAGATTATTTTTGTACAAAAACAATTAGACAGTTTAAATGTAAAAATTCGAGACGTTATTCCATCGTATGACTCAAATCAGAATTTAACGATTGAATTCGATGAAATTTTCCCACAGAACCCTAAGTTTCATTCAGTCAGGTTATTAAATAATTTATTGCAAGATTACCTTGCGCACGTACACACAATTAACATAATAGCCACTGACACTTCTGTGAACGACGATAAGGCGGGCGTAGGCATTTTCTCGATGTCGCTTGGCTGGTCATTCTCCTTGAGACTGCCAGATTTTACTCCCGTATTTGAAGCTGAGCTCTTAGCAATGATTCTTGCACTGCGTAAACTCCCTTTACATGAATCCAGCGCGGTAATTATAACAGATTCCCTTTCTGTCTGCTCTGCGCTTACAGCTTCAACAAATTCGCCGGCTCTAAAGACGTTTCTAACATTAGTCCCCCCCCCCCCCCCAGCTGAATCTTGTAAAATTATTATGGGTACCAGGACACTGCGGATTACATTTAAATGAAATGGCCGATTCATTAGCGCGAGCATCCCTGAATGGACCAATAATATCGGTCCTTCCAGTGGTGGCACAAATAACCGCGATCAGATATAGGAATTTTTCAATTCGTAGAGATATAATTGAAACAATAACATCATGGACTGAATTTCAACACCTAAAATTTCCGTGGAAAATACATTGGTGTCCATCAAGACAATCGGAAGTAATAATCACAAAATTACGCTGCCGTGTCCCACCATTAAACCTATATTTACACAGGGCTGGTCTGGAGATATCGCCGCTGTGTCCATTCTGTCTAGAAATAGAAACCATAGAACACTACTTTTTAATATGTCGCCGGTGTAAATTACAAAGAAAAAGACTTCTTGAATTTCCGCTCGCTAAATTAGGGGTAAATTTAACATCAGAAATAGTGCTCTCTTTCGGTGCCTCGGTATTCGGCTTTAGCCACAGGGACGTGTTTGATGCCGTTTGTAGTTTCATTCAATCAACTAAACGAATAAAATTTTAAATCCATACTTTCACAACTAGAGATATAGCATGACATTTATATTATAAAAAGTGCAGTATAGGAAATTATTCTGTCTGTTCTGATTACTAAATTGCACTGTAACAGTAGTTTCAAAAACCGTATCTAAATGTTCAGGTGCCCAATTCTTGGCCAATCCCCCGGAGTAGGTACGAGCCATGTGCTGAGGATATCATCATCATCATCATCATTCAGCTTGCGGAGAACTTTGTAGGGTCCTGTGTAGCGAGGGAGGAGCTTCTCGCACAGGCCTTGGCGTCGAGACGGCGTCCAGAGTAGGGCCAGAGATTCAGGAGGGTACTCTACTTCGCGGTGCCGGTTATCATAGTGCTCTCTTAAGGAGACCTGCGACGCACATAGCCTAGTGTGAGCAACCTGGCGAATAATTCGGGCTCGAGAGAGAACGTCCTGAGCATATATGCGGTTGGTACGGACGGATCAGCCGGAAGGAGCGTCTCGAAGGGCAATGCAGGATTGCGGCCGTACAGGAGAAAGAACGGCGAATAGCCGGCGGTGTCTTGCCGGCATGAATTGTAGGCAAAAGTAACGTAGGGTATGGTGGCGTCCCAATCGCGGTGGTCAGTAGAGACGTACATGGACAGCATGCATATCGGCGAGAGTTTGGTTGAGCCACTGGGTAAGACCGTTGGTCTGTGGATGGTAGGCTGTCATAAGGCGATTTTCAGTAGAGCAGCTACGAAGAATTTCATCAATGACCTTTGCAAGGAAACAGCGGCCATGATCCTCAAGAAGCTGGCGCGAAGCCCCGTGTAGAAGAATGACGTCATTGAGCCGAAAGTCTGCAACGTCTGTAGCGCAGCTACTCGGCATGGCCAGTTGCGACGGCAGTCCATTTGTTGCCGGATACGGACGTAGGGAAAGGTCCGAGCAAGTCAATGCCGATGAGGAAGAAGGGCCCCGGTGGAATGTCGACAGGTTGAAGCAGGCCAGCCTGAGGAAGAGCAGGACGTTTGCGGCGCTGACAGCACTCGCAGGCACCAACGTATCGGCACACAGAACCATACAAACCAGGCCAAAAGAACCGCTGTCGCACGCGGTCGTAGGTGCGTGAAACGCGCAGGTCTCCCGCAGTTGGAGCATGATGTAGATGTTTAAGAATGGTGGCACGCAGGTGTCGGGGAATAACTAGCAAATATTCCGGCCCGTCAGGTTTCATGTTGCCAAGGTATAGAACTCCATTGCGTAGGACATACTGGCGTAGAGAAGGGTCGGAACGTGCAGAAGAGAGTTTCTGAATGGTGAGCTTTATGGTTTCATCTCGATGCTGTTCGGTGCCGATGTCGCGTACATCAGAAATGTCAATCAGATAGGAATCATTGTCATGGTCAGCAAGACTAGCAGGGTCCACTGGATGGCGCGAAAGACAATCGGCATCGTGATGTAGCCTGCCAGATTTATAAATTACCTCGAAGGTATATTGCTGTAGTCTTAGAGCCCAGTCACCAAGGCGACCATTTGGGTCCTTGAGCGATGACAGCCAACAAAGAGCGTGGTGGTCGGTATGAACCGAGAATCCGCGGCTATACAAATACGGGCGAAACATTGAGACAGCCCAAACCAACGCAAGGCACTCGCGCTCTGTCATCGAATAGTTCCGTTCAAATGTGGAGAACAGACGGCTGGCGTATGCAATAACACGTGTTTGGCCGTGATGGTGCTGAGCGAGGACGGCGCCGGTTCCACGCCCACTAGTATCTGTGCGAACTTCAGTAGGCGCGGAGGGGTCGAAGTGAGCAAATATAGGCGGCGAAGTGAGCAAGTTGGTCAGCGCCGAGAACGCAGCCGCTTGGTCGTGGCCCCATGAGAAGGGCACGTCCTTCTTTAGACGGTCGGTTAGGTGTCGGGCTATGATGGCGAAATTGCGTATAAAACGGCGGAAGTACGAGCATAATCCAACAAAACTCCGCACAGCTTTAGTAGACGAGGGCACAGGGAAGTTCTTGACAGCGCTCATCTTGGCAGGGTCAGGTTGGACACCTGTAGCACTTACAAGATGACCAAGCACAGTGATCTGTTGTCTGCCGAAATGACACTTTTTGAAGTTTATCTGGAGTCCCGCTCGACGAAAGACAGCTAGAATGGTCGCCAAACGAGCAAGGTGACGTTCAAACGCTGGGAAAAACATAATGACGTCGTCTAGGTAGCAGAGGCAGATGGACCATTTGTAGCCACGAAGGAGAGAGTCCATCAGGCGTTCGAACGTTGCGGGGGCGTTGCGCAGTCCAAAGGGCATAACTGATAGAGGCCGTCCGGTGTGATAAAGGCAGTTTTTTCTCGGTCTATCTCATCAACAGAAATCTGCCAGTAACCCGAGCGCAGGTCTATGGATGAGAAGTATCTCGCACCGTGAATACAGTCAACGGCGTCATCGATCCGTGGCAGCGGAAATACGTCCTTGCGCGTTATTTTGTTTAAGGCATAGTCGACGCAAAATCTCCAGCTGCCATCCTTCTTTTTGACCAAGACGACAGGTGACGCCCACGGACTCGAGGACGCCTTTGGTGAGCATCTTGTCGACTTCTCGTTGTATGACCTGGCGTTCGGAATGGGACACATGATATGGTCGCCGTCTGATACGAGTAGTATCTCCGGTACGTATTCGATGACTTACGAGAGACGTTTGACCTAGAGGACGGTCATCGAAGTCGAAGATATGGATCCCTATAGGTCGTTAGGAGGTGGTGGAGCTCCGCAGCTTGACAGGTCGGAAGATCAGGGGCAATCATCGTGGTAATTTCGTCGCGGAGTGGACTTGCCGGGTCGGTTGCGAGAAAGGACGAACAAGTGCCGGTGTCAAATGCCACCACGTCGCATTCATCAAGCGCTGACACGTTGGCCACATGAGATGCCTTGTGGGAGAACTTGGGTCGAGTTGCTGAAGTTGAGGAGCGGGAGCTGGACATGGTTGTCAACAGCAGTCACGAGGGTGTGCGGCACAGCAATATTTCGGGTCAACAGCACGTCAACTAGTGGAGATACTCTGTAGTCGCCGTCTGGGACTAGTGATGCCGTCGTCAAGGCAACGCGTGGCGGCTTGCGGTGACAACCGAACATAATCGACAGAGACAGAGCAAAAGCGGTGGACGGTGAAGCAGGAACATCAGCAAGTTGAGGAAGCTCAAGTTGAAGGACACCGCTTGCACAGTCAATGAGAGCGGCATGGGCCGACAAGAAATCGAGACCGAGAATGACGTCGTTGGAGCATTGCTCGAGAACAGTAAACAAAACAGATATATGGTGGCCGGCGATGGTAATGCGAGCTGTGCACATTCCGATGGCTACGGGACTTCTTCCATCAGCGACGCGAATAATACCAGTAGCGGCTGGGGTAAGTACTTTCTTGAGGCGGCGACGGAGTTGATTAGTCATCACGGAGATTTGTGCCCCAGTATTTATGAGTGCGGGAACAGTTAGGCCGTTAACGTCAACGTCGATCAAGTTTCGTCGTGTCGGCAATACGAGGAGAGGATTTGAGGCGGAAGTCGAAGATGCAGCGTCACCTCTAAGAGCTGCATCCCTTAGTTTCCCTGTCGGAGGTTGAGCGGCGATGTCGGACGCCGTCGTATACGACGGCGTCCGACATCGACTATAGAGGCGAAGGACTCTACTATACGACATCGACTATAGACATCGACTATAGAGGCGAAGTACGACATCGACTATAGAGGCGAAGTACGACATCGACTATAGAGGCGAAGGAGACGGCGGACGACGCGCTGGCGGCGAACGGGACTGGTAACCTCGGGACGACGTGGAACGGCTGTGCCGGAAGCGGCGGTCGCTATCACTGTTGTATGGCTGGTATGGCTGGTATGGCTGAGTGGGCTGAAAACGGCGATAGTTGTCGGTGCGGCTAGCAGTGTCATCCCGGGTTAATGGCGACTCCCAACGGGTATTGTAATGGCGCGCGACGTGACCGATACGGTGACAGTGGAAACAAAGCGGCCGATCATCTACCGTCCGCCATTCAGCCGGATTACGAGAGCGCGGATAGATCCGTTGTTCCTGGGGCGGCTATCATGGGAGAGGCGGCTATCTAGGCTGAACGTCAGTTGTCCGAGGCTGAGCAACGGTGCAGACGGCGAAACCCAAGTTGTCGAGTTCCTCCCGCACAATAGAGTGGACCAGGGAAACGGCCAGGACGGGAAAATCGCCGTGGCCGTTGTTAGGAAGAGGAGGAGCAATTGCTTCGGCTTCCCGACGGACGATTCGTGCAAGTTCCGACGGCGGCGACGACTGCCGAGGAGAGGCCTGTCCGTTCTAGCATCATGATTTCGGAGCGGTGTAGCCGAACGAATGACCTGAATACGCTGACTTTTGGCCTGCTCAAAACGCCGGCATTATTCAATAATTGCGTCGACGTCAACGGTCGCACAATTTCGGCACAGTAATAGGTTGAACGCATCGTCCGCGATTCCCTTCAGCACGTGACCAACCTTGTCCGACTCCGTCATGTCAATGTCGACTTCACGGCCAAGAGCCAAGACGTCCTGAATGTATACGATATGTATGGTTCAGTGGACGTCTGAGCGCGGATGGATAGCTCTTTCGTTGCGGCTGCCTTTCGACCCATGGGCTTCCCAAACACACACACACAGGCACAAAGTTTTTTCTTTTAAAGTGTCCCAACTTCCAATCTCCGCCTGATGGTTATCGAATTGCCATTCCTTTGAGATAAAACAGCACGTTTCGCCATCCTCAGCGTCGGGTCCCAACGATTGATCTTACTGATGCGTTCATAATCGGCAATTCAATCTTCGACGTCAACTTCATCCGTACCGCAGAACGTCCCTGGGTCTTTAGGATGCGTAAGGACGATCGTTGACGTTGTTGTCGGGGCTGGTGCAGGTGTCGTACTGGCCGGCGCAGGCGGCGTCGTCTCGTCTGTCATCATGATGACCCCGACTCGACGACCACTGCGGAGCTCCGTTGTACAGCGCTTCTTCTGGTACCCCACACATCCACCTAATAGTACGCGGGAGAAACGCAATCATATATTACAATATTTGCAGGTCGCTGCTACCACAGAATGGATGACAGCATCTCATATATATATATATATATATATATATATATATATAATGAACGAGAAGAAAGAGAACCCAGGGGCCCTATATTTACTAATCTTACAAGAAGCCAACAAACATAGACACCAAGGACAACATAGGGGAAATTACATGTACTTACTAATTTAAATAAAGAAATGATAACTTAATGGAAATGAAAGTGGATGAAAAAAAAATGGCTGTGGTTTACCTCTGGTTAAACCTAGTCGAGTAGCAATAGCTACAGGCCCCCGGCTGCGCTTACGCTTCGCTTGTAGTTAGACATGTTGATATTAAACTTAGTGGTTTCCCGCTAGACTAAGAGAGGAGACACGTTGTGGTCAACCGACGGGTAAAACTGCAGCGAGCGCCTAACGGCAGGAGCGGTGGCCGCGCGGCGACCGCGACGAGGCTAGTTGCCGGAGAATTGAGGGCCGTGGTGTGGCGTCACAGAGCGACCACGGCTCAAAGTGCGGCGACGGCGAAGAGGCGAAAACCTGCCGTAATGTAGCTATCTCTACAAAACAATTTGCCGCAGGCGGGGAACGATCCCACGTCTTCGCTTTACGCGTGCGATGCTCTTACCATTGAGCTACCGCAGCGCCGTTTCCCCATCCACTTTCTGGGGTATTTATGTTTTGGTTTTACTACTGCAACTAACGCTGGGAGTGTTAGCCAGCGCCACCACTCATAAACCTTGGCGGCGGATGTGGAACATTCTTTCTGCCGCAGGCGTCACGAGCAACGTTTATAGAACTTCTTTATAGCAGGTTCTATAAACGTTGGTCACGAGTACGTGATCATTTTGGGTGAAGATAACTGGTCAATAAACCCACACATGCTACCTGAAGACATCAATGTTGCCGGATTCGATACCTTCGTTATGTAATGAACGAGAAGAAAGGGAACCGAGGGGCCCGATATTTATTAGTCATATAAGAAGCCATATATATATATATATATATATATATATATATATATATATATATATATATCAGAAGCCCGCGAATACACGCAGAATTACCGCGCGACTGGCCGCTCCAGGCACTTTGCGTGTAATCGCGGGCTTCTTTCACACGCGGAAAAACACTTATGTAGCCCGTATTGAGCAACAGAAAGCTGTATCGGGAGTTTTATTGCGATAGCGATTATATGGACACTCCAAACGGATTTCTGCCGCCGGCGTCGTCGTCGCCGTCGCTATCGCCGTGAGGTTCCGTATAGAGTCTAACGGCGATGAAATCGTCGAAATCGCCGTATGCTGTATGTGCGTGTGAAAGCGCGCGAGGGCCGGACTTCTTCCGTCACGGCCTTTCGCGCGACGGACTTCTTCCGTCGCGCGAAAGGCCGTGGAGGGACGGGAGGGAGAGAGGGGAGGCGACGTTTAGCTGCGGCACCAAATGCGTATTTATATAAAAACATTGCGAGGCGGGATGGTGGTAAAGACTTCCGACGCTGCTCGACGAGTGTCCCGTTCTGATCTCGTCGAAAACCTCCGAGCCGCCGCTAGAGGCACCGGCAACAATCACCAACGCCGTGCGCGTTTGGAGTTTCTCTCTCGTTTCTCTATCGCAGGCGCGAGCACCCGCTTGTCCTCGCGCCTGCGAGAGAGAAACGATGGCATTCCTAAATAAACGCATCACTGTTTTGATGATCCAAATATAATCTCACTATCAGGGAGGCAGCAGTCTACCTGACTGGAGCACTATTTTTTTTATTTGGGGTGTTGCTACGCTGCGCTCTGCAACACCCCAGCGACCACCGCTTAGCGTCGGCGCCCGGCACCGTGGCTTCCGCCACGGGGGTACAAACGCGAGCAGTATCCGCTTGTTTACACCACCACAGTTCACCGAGATGAGAAGCCGTCATGCGCCACACCACCACTACTGCAAGGATTTCCGCCACCAGAACAAACGCTACAATAATAAAGCGCGGCCGACGTGGGCCAGATACCGCCAGACATTCCACGCGCCCGAACGATTCGCCCCCTACGCACGTAGGAGCTACGCTCGGCAAGGTCGCTGTGCCCGGTCCCGGAGATAAGAGAGCCACGCTCAGTAACTAGCAGCCGCCACTCCGCCGCGCAGACCAGTGCCCCAAAAGTCCCTAAGCGATTATGTCTCTAGACACCTAGGAGCTCCACGATTGCCATGACAACACGTGTTAAGCGGAAGTCACATGACCCGCAGTGCCACGCCTCCGCTGTACCTACTAGCAAATTGTAAAGTCGCGTCCGGGCTCGACTGGCGCGCGTTCGCTAGCGCGGAAGCTGTGTCTCCGGCGCCTATGGTACCACTAGCACAGCAGGTCGGAATCCCGAAACGCGCATGAGCCACCGTGCAAACAGATTCTAAGTCAATTGCTTATTCACTGAAGATGTTTTCCTGCATTTTCTCTGTTTTGTCTTCAGACTAATTTCTCCGTTCACACGTAACTTCACATAACAAAAATTAAATTATGGGGTTTTATGCCAGAACCTGATTATGAGGCACACCGTAGGGAAGACTTCAGATTAATTTCGATTGTTTCTACATAGGCATAACACCATTTCACTTTTCCTATGGAACTGCTTGCCAAGAGCTAGCAATTTACACCGTAGGGGGGATTTCAGATTAAGTTCGTTCACCTGGGGGTTTACACCATGGTTATGTAAAAAAGGCGAAAGCTTGAACTAGGCCGCGCAAAGCTCAAGACACAGCGAAGCTGGCTGATTGATTGCGTCTCTTGGTTGTAGCCAGGTTGAACTTGGCTATGTCGAGGTTTAAACTTGGGGTGCTATGCAGGATGCCCCGAGTTTGGCGAAACTCGGGATCTTCACGAGCTCTGGCGACGCCCCAAGATTAAAGAACTAATGGTAACAAGACAAAGTTTGTCCGTCGGCACACCTCCAGTTTCATTGGCTGATCTAGATTCACTCTGGGTGGCCATCATCCCTTGGGCGTTGCCATATGGGCAATCGACAAACTGGGGCTCACGTGATCATACGGTCGGTGCATGGTCGTGCATTCTTTCACTTGTTTGTCGTTCCACCGAGTGCATTAAAGGCACAAGCAAGTTATCAAATAAATGCATTTAGTACAATGATAGTAGTCACATTACCGTAGGGTATACGTGTTTTAAAGTTTACAAGTTGTACACTGAATGTGTATTAGACTAATTTGTAGTTTAATCGTTTCGCGTTATACCACGAGGGCACGCTCGCCCTCCTCTTTCGTCCTCTGGATTGGATTGGCGCGGCTCGCTACGTGCTTGCGCTAGCATTTCCGAGCACAGATTGGTGTGCGCTTGGTTTTCGCACTGGGCTTTGAACAGATCGCTCGTTGCTCTTTCTCTTTCCTCTGGATTCAATTGGTGCGGCTCACTACGTGCTTGCGCTCACATTTCCGAGCACAGATTGGTGTGCGCCTGATTTTTTAAGGCTGTTTCACATGGTGCGATTTTCGCAGCTGCGATTTTAGGCTGTTTCACATGGTGCGATTTTGCACTGCGATTTTCGCAGCTGCGATATTCGCAGATGCGAAATTCGCAACGGCCATTTCACATGGTGCGATGTCAACAAGGGAGCGACTAAATCCCCACAAGAACACACCAGTGTTGCCAGATCTCGTCTTGTACGGTTCCCTAGATTTGCGAGGCGGAGATGTCCCTAGTAAAGTCAGGCGCCTGCGGGCCACGCTCGCCTTCTTATCGCCTCCCCCTCCTCGTACGTGCGTGAGCCAGATTTTTAACGTCTGTGCACGCAGGAGATGGACGTGGGCGCAAGGTCCACACTTGCAGCTTATTCTGAAGAGGAAGTTAATAGATAAATGAAACTACGTTTCATTTATTTATGAGAAATCTAAGTTAGCACGTGTTACGACGGGTAGGTGAGCCGCTAGGCAACTGGCCACGGCCATCTGGTGCTGAGCGATCGGGCAGTGACGAGACGCTCTCTCGACTCGTTCTTGACGCCTTTTATGCGCAAGGCAGTTGTTATTCCGCAAGGCAGTTGTTAAACTTCTGGTGGTGCAGTTTATTTTGCAATCAGCATGTCATCAGCACTACATGGTTCCAGCTAGCAGGCTGACCTGAACCGATTGTAAAAATTTTGCACGTCTGAGAAAACTCGATCTCGGTTCCGTTTGTGCCTTTGCATATTCTGCATCTCATAGCAGCACACACTGCGCGACTTATCGATTCACAAGTTCAAATAAAGTCAGCCTATAACCTGCGTTGACAAACGCGCTGACGATCTACAGGTGCATTGCAACAGTCGCCTTACTTCTTCGACCTGCCACGCGGACTCTCCGTAGGTCTAACCGACATGCAACAGCTCACTGGTTCAAGAAAGCGGACAGATCATGTTTCTAACGTGACTTTTTGGAATCATGAGGTTAGTGGGTGCACAGATGTGAACAGCTTGCGCAATTTGAGAACACAGAAAGAACCTGAAGCTTGACCGCGGAGCGAACTAAATTTCTTGTCAAATAAACACACACACACACACACACACACACACACACACACACACACACACACACACACACACACACACACACACACACACACACACACACACACACACACACACACACACACACACACACACACACACACACACACACACACACACAGGTTAATGCGACTAACCGATTCCTTATCACGCACAATCGACCACTTACATACACAAAAAGGGTCAACAATCGTCGCCACCAAGACGATTCATCCAAATGACCGCACATGCCACACAAGACCACAAGGCATCGCCGAAGATGAAGCTGTTGACAGTCCTAACAATCTCCCCGTGAATTCAAGTGAGCGCTCGCGAGATAACGCAATCCTGGCTAAAACAAACAAACACAGAAAATATTATAAACAGAACAATGCGCATAGGCGGGTCCACCATTAATCATATGGGCAGCAGCGAAAAAATTCGCACAGCGAGTTTCACTTCGCCTGTTCAACTGGTCGACTTTACTAGGGAATTCCAGGCTCCATTCTGGGTACATAAAAGCTAATTTTTGGTGAGCAGCTCAGAGTTGCCAACATGGTGTTTTCTATAGAGCTAACCTTGGGCGATGTTGCGGTCGGTATTTAGTCTCGCGCTGTCAACAATGCGATTCTGCGACGCCCAGGGTTGCTTGCTGCCAGATTTTGTCGCACACGCCGCATAATTTCGTTTAATGTAATGAAAAAGACGTGCGTGTTATAATATAATTGACCTCTCTTTATTAGGATCAAATAATACGTGCGTTTTGTAATTTAAAAACGCTTCAAAGTTTAGTTTGTTTTGGAGTGCGCAACAGCGGTTTGTGAAGTTCAATACGAGGAGAAATGGCGGACGTAAACAGCTGTTCGCAGGTTATCGCAGGTCGTCGTTCAGCGTTGTGTGCTGTCTCGTGTGTGTTTTATGCCTGTGTCGTTCTACCTGCGGTTAAACAAATTACAAGAGGACCTATCAACAAGCCCCTATAGCTGTTGTCATCGCATATGCAGTATTCGGGATTCGGCGGAGTCGTCATGTCAACGCAGAGACCCTCGCGCTACCCGTGATTAACGTCAGCTTCTGAAAAAACGGATGTGTGTGTGTATTGCTCGTGATTGCGCATTAGTGGTTCCTGCTCCTAGCAATATTCTTGCACAAAACTTAGCAGCAAGCACCAACCCAAAAGCTCACGTCTGCCCCTGAACAAAGCCGCAAATGATCTGTGTGTAATTACTGAACGTGCAATGGAATTTGTGTTGTGAACGTTTATCTTAGCGCCAGCCTGGCTCGTCCGTCTCGGCGCCTGTGCTGTAATTATTCATACAAGTGCTCTCTGAATATTTCGAAAGGAGTAAAAGCCGACACCACATTTTTTTTTAGGAGCTGCAGTCACTTGTGTACGTAGAATCGTATCATGCTGGCAGACATGGGCGTCGTCTATTTTCTCGTCCTGTTTCTTGCGCTGTTAGTGTGCTGTGAATCTGTATCAAGAAGCTTAAGTTAATTTGCTGCAGTACGTAGCGCAGCCGCGTAGCCACACGGCTAACATTAAAATACCTTGTTAGGAGTACGTTTGTTTGTTTAATAACAAAATCGAACGCTAAAATTTTGTATTCATGGTGGCAAGTGTAAGGTAAGAAGCTATCGAAACTATCCGCTAATGGCATGCGTGTGCTTCTACCTGCTTCAGCACGTTATCCCTGATAACACCTGATACCCCTGATATCCCTGATAATAATAACCCTGATACCCTGATATCCCTGAATACCCCTGATAACCAAAAACATATGCAACTGGAGCAGGTGCTATGATTCCTTTCCTGGAAATGAAAGCCAGCATCCTAGTCTGTTAAGCTAGTCATGTTCTTAACCTATATTAGACCAATGTTAGAGCATGCTAACTGGAGCCATTTCAAACTGGGTTATTTGACCAAAATAAGAAAGTGCAAGGAAAGTGTCAAGGTACAGTCTAATCTGGTATTCCCGAACCTATTGTTATAGCAAAACTTTATGCCTCCCTGAAGTGCCTGCATTAACCCAATGCTGAAAACAGGGGAAGCTGATTCCCTTTCTTGCTATTGAAAAGCTGCTAGTATCTCAATAACAGACCACTTATGTTCTGAGAGAAAGTGAGGGGCACTGACAATATCTCTAATCCTTTGTATGAGCCTTCACCTTGAACGAAAATGGAATAAAAATTTTTACCTTTGCAAGCCTCAGAATCCAAACATTCTCAAAATTTTGAGGAGCCACATTAAATTTTTGAGATACAGACAATAAAAAGTGTGCCTAAGTACAAGTGCACACTGTACACACTTGAGTGGTTGAGTGGCCAGCTGCGAATGCAAAAGCGTCCATAGCTACTACCTCGAGGTAACTGCTAGGTTGCACGTGTGTTTCTCCTATAGCCCATGTACCTGGCAAGGGGAATGGTTATACATAGTCCTGTCCTTTTTTTTTTTTTTCAATAGGTGGTGGCTAGCTGATTTCATCTGTTTATGTATTTATCGTTTGTGTGCATCTTATGTGCATGTGTTTGTGTCATGTTCTGATTGTTATACGTGCAGTGATGCAAGAATCTTTTTTTTTAATATATTGCACTACAGTCATTTATTAAACTTTGTGTTGAAATGTACAAAATGTGGCCACCCAGTAATGGTTAGGACAGACAGCAGGATTGTCAAAAAATATGATGCAGATCCAATGCACTTGCTTGAATCGACATGAGGCGAAGCTTTCACGCAACGGTCAGTTGAACTCTAGAAAACTAACTGCAGTGTTTACAGTTGTCCTTATTTCACCCGATGCAACACTTACTCATAGACAATGTTTGCTTATTCACCGCACAGGTCACATAATGTGATGTATACATAGCACGGTGAACTCACTCAAATGACGGCTCACTAAGACTTCGAACTAACCGTGAGTCTGAGTTCGTTTCAGCCTGACTGAGTCGAATTTTGGTGAATACGAGTAATAGTAAGCTCAGTTGAGTAAACTTTGAGTGAATATTGTCATGTGGTAGTCGGGGAAAGCTGATCCAAGTATAATTTTAGTGAATATGAGTCAAAGCAAGCTCGGCAAGTATATTTTTGGTGAATATGACTCAGTGCAAGCTCACCTGAGTAGAATTTTGATGAATATAAGTCGGAGCAAGCTTGGCTAAGTAGATATTTGGTGAATATGACTCGGTGCAAGCTTGCCTGAGTAGCATCTTTGTGAATATTAGTCAGATCAAGCTCGGCCAAGTACAATTTTGGTGAATATGAGTCGGAGCAAGCTCGGATAAGTAGAATTTTGGTGAATATGACTGAGCAAGCTCGATTGAGTAATGATGGGATATGGTTATACGAGTTTATGCAGTAATACATGTAAGTGCAGACTCATTAGCAACATTGCCTCCATCTTGATGGGCTATACCTACGCCTCACTTTATGAGCTGTGGACATGCAAGACCCACCCACACTTGAAAAGATACTATCATTCATACGAAGGAATGCAACCGGCTGACTTCACTGCACAATTTTGATCTGCTTTTGTTTAATGAGTTATCTACTGCTTATAAAAACAAGGTGTTCGCCTGCTTTTCGCATTATTGCATGTGTTTTACAGGAAGTAGAGACAGAGAAGCAAGAAAAGGCAAGGATGTTTATGGCTAAGTAGTTTCTTAGAGTACTGCGATATGTTACAACCAGCATAAACAAAAGTAATTCGATGCATTGAGGTAAGCGAAATGTGCAATTACCTTTTAATGTGAGGGTTAATACAGATGCAGTAAGGATAGAAAGTCTGCAACACACTGAATGTTTATTGGTTTTTTTATTCAGGAGAAAAATAATGCATCAGAAAAATTAGAAAAAACTTTAAATATTGCTTCGAAAATAAATTGGCAATACTGCTTATTCCCAGTCAAAGCGTGAAATATGCTGTTGTAGAACATTCATTACGATATCCAGTTTGCACGTTCGCTTTGCGTCTCGCAGCGGAAGTAACAGAACCTTGAAATGAGATAATTCATTGGGGAAAATGCGCATGAAAGCCCTAACCTACCAACTGCAACTAAATGGTCGCGCGTATAGCGTGACCAAGCATTTGGTCACGCTATACGCGCGACCACAGCATTTGTCCGTAGTTGCATATTCTTTAAATTGTTCCGTCCGTAAAAGCATACGGCGATAAAACTGTGGCGTTTTCGTATATCGCGAGTTGTCTCCAGAACCAGAAAATTGGGACGACATCCGAAGGCCATGCCTTCCCGTGAGGGACACCTCGTAGTATTTACCAACTCGCAGCGCGTGTGAATAACGGAAAATCACGCAAAAGTACGTACTATCAGCACCCGAAGCTAACCTAAAAAACAGCGTCGCCAGATTAGCAACGTAGCGTGTCAACAAACTCGTAGAAATCACAGAACCGAATCTGACCTACGAGTTTTTATCTGCACTATTCGCGTGTCGGTGCTGATGTTACGTACCGATTGCGTAATCCAAGGCTCCACTCAATTAGTTGCACTGTTCGAGGCTCGTTGATCCAATATTTATAGAGAAAAAAGTATCTATAAACGTTGCGTTGAGCGACCGCCGCCATTTTCCAAAACAGACCGCGAAATACCTCTCGGCGCAATTTCGACGGAAAAATCGCAGCGATTGCTGCGACGTTGCGACGCTGCGACCAACCGGTTGGTCGCAGCCGAAAATCGCAGAAACGGCCCTGCGACTGTGATTTTCGTCGCATGCGACGGAAATCGCACTTCCGGTGCGATAATCGCAGTGCAAAATCGCACCATGTGAAACGGCTTTAAGGCTGCGAGACGAAGGGAGCGTCGGCTAGCGCAGAAGTGGTCTGCCGCGCGCTTACCGTGTAAGCACTCAGGAATGTCGGAAAACACTCATGCAAGGATAAAAAAACTACGCTTTATTTTCTTTTACATTGTGACGCACCTTCATACTGGCTAGCGCCGAGCGTAAGTCTTTATACTGGGTAGCCCGAGCGATCCGTGGCTTCTAACAAACGCAAGAAAGGGTCTTTGCAGCGCACGTGGCCGTTGAGTGCCACCACGTTCATCCCAGGTGGGACTCCAGCATCAGTGCAGTTACTCTGTATCCACTGCTGACGAAGTGGCGCTTCACTTTTTGACAATAACTTTATTTTTTGCGTGTGAACGCCCGTGTTGGTTTCCACAAAGTGCACGCTGTGGTTAACTGTCTCCCAATGAAGATTGAGGCATAGCCCCGTTAGCATCCACTAAATTTGGGATACAGTTGTATGCGACCAATTCGTCACTATGAATAGTGGTCCCCGGTTGAACATTGGCTGCAATAATGGCGCCTAGAGTCGCCGCCTTTCGTCGGT
This sequence comes from Dermacentor silvarum, assembly GCF_013339745.2. NCBI lineage: Eukaryota > Metazoa > Arthropoda > Arachnida > Ixodida > Ixodidae > Dermacentor > Dermacentor silvarum. The sequence continues at coordinate 101,551,176 of NC_051154.1, read as the reverse complement.
CGACCTTGAAAAGTAGCAGCACCCCTCAGGTCGCGCAGACCATGCCGAAGACCCATGGGCCACTATCTTTAACACCAGCGTAATTTTGGCGGCTCGGCGGAACGTTGTCTGTCGCCCGCCATTAGGCGGCCTCGATTGCACTTTTGCTCGCCGCGAAGAAGGCACTCGTCAATTTGCGCTGTCTTCCCGGGGGCCAACGAGTGGAGCTCGCGCCAGCAGCTCGTCCCTTGCGACCTTACGGGGGTAGCTCCTCCAGTCGGCTATGGCGTGCTCCGATAGAGGAAACAAGTCTACGGTCTCTTTCAACATCCATATGTCTACGCTTTTGCTCACGCAGTACGTGAGCTAAATCATTTGCCGCCTGGAGAGGTGGTCGTTCGGACGGCCGAGGCGGACCGTGTTGGCGCAGTAACTTCCTTCGCTTCTCTGCCCGTGTAGTGCAGGGGTACCGTGTACCTGCGAAAACTGATTTCGGCACCTGTTGCACCGAAACTTCAGCCCGGCGTCCATTCTGAATCTTCCAATATAATGTGACTACTTCGCCTGCGCAGGTTGGTTGGTCCGGGTTGAACCCCAGGTGCTCGCAGGTGCTCCAGAACTCCGATGACGACGCCTGACCTGGCCTGGGGCTGGGGCGCGGTGGACGAGCTTGCTTGAAAAAGGAGAGAGCCGAAGCGATCGCACGAACTATTCCTCCGCAGCCTAGTCACACCAGTCTGCGCTGGGAAAGCATCATTTTCCCGCCACCCTATCTCCGCAGACGACGGCCTTCGCCTAACTCGTCACTCAGCCAGCGCAATCACGTTTTGGAAAGGCAAAAATGACGCTGAAACTCTACGTCGGACATGTAGGTGAACGGGTCCAGACGGTCATACTGACGCTTGCTGCCACTGGATGCGATTGCACAGGCTGCTGCTGCCGCCATCACGTTCCCGAGTTCAACTGGAGGGCAGTTTCGCGATGTACGAGTTTGGCCCGAGTTCGCGTGTCAGTCAAAACCATACGTCACGCCCCGCGCGAGGCATGTAACTCTTGTGCGCGCGCCCGCTACGGTTGGGCCACGCCCAACTTGGATGGATGGATGGATGGATGAGGCTGAACCCTTTAAATCGGGCGGTGGCATACGCCACCTAGCCATGACCATTAACATAATTTGTACTTTGTGGTGGGTGAAATTTCACCCCTGCCTTAATTTTATCCACCAATCAGATAACCTCTGCTTGGTTATTTCTACCCGCTTAAAGTCTATTTTGCCTTCACTGTCCCTAAACCCCAATGCTTTGAAAAAATCAGCCCCGTTGCCTTGCACTGTAGGGTTAAGCCCCTTACAGAAAAGTATGAGGTGTTCAGCCGTTTCCTCTTCTTCTCCACACGCACAGCACAACGTGTCTATACCTTGGTACTTGACTCGGTACATCTTAGTCCGCAATACTCCCGTCCTGGCTTCAAACAACAAAGAGCTTCCCCTAGAATTATCGTAGATATTTTCTTTGGCAATTTCTTGCTTGAAAGTTCGGTATGTGCCCAGTGCTGATTTCGTCTGCATCCCTGCTTTCCACAGACCCCTCTCTGTTTCCTTAACCTTTTTCTTAACCGCTGTTTCCTGGTCTGCACCCCTCCTGCAGTCCAAATATTTGATTGACAGTTTTCTGGTCAGCTTCCTCCATTTTGTATCAACATTCCTCATGTACAAATAACTGAAAACTCTCCTTGCCCACCGCTTTTCTCCCATCTCTCTCAATCGCTCCTCAAATTCTATCTTGCTGCTGGCTTCCCTGCCCTCGAATGACGTCCATCCCATGTCACCCTGTACCCCCTGATTTGGTGTATTTCCGTGTGCTCCCAGAACCAGTCTACCTACCCCTCGCTGCTTAACTTCCAACCTTGCTCGAACCTCTGATCTCATGCACAGGACCGCATTGCCGAAAGTCAAACTAGGGACCATCACCCCTTTCCAAATCCCTCTCACCACTTCGTACCTATTGTAATTCCACAGTGCCCTATTTTTCATCACAGCTGCATTTCTGCTACCTTTAGCCGTCACATATTTTTCATGTTCCGTTAGGTACTCAGCCCCATTGTTTATCCACACTCCAAGATATTTGTACTTATCCACCACCTCCAGCGTAACCTCCTGTATTCTATGCTCGCTGCCCTGATTATCATTAAAAGTCATGACTGCCGATTTTCTTTACTAAACTTCAAACCTAAGCTATCTCCCTCTTTACCACAGATGTCCATTAATCTCTGCAAGTCTTCCTTGCTGTCAGCCATAAGTACAATGTCATCTGCATACATCAGTCCTGGTAATGACTGTTTAATCCATTCTCCCTGCTTGGAATAGGAAAGGTTGAAGCCAAGTCCACTCCTCTCTAATTTTTTCTCTAATCCTTGTAAATACAGCATGAACAACAGAGGTGACAGAGGGCACCCCTGCCTAAGCCCCTGCTGTATCTCTATAGGCCCAGATACCTTGTTTTCCCATTTTATAAGCACCCTGTTACTTTTATAGATATCTTTTAAAAGATTTCTTACTCCATCTTCCACCTCTAGAGTGCCCAGTATGTCCCACAAATCCTTTGGATTACACTGTCATAGGCTCCCTTGATATCCAGAAAGGCAAGCCATAGGGGCCTGTGTTCCTTTTCTGCTATTTCAATACACTGTGTCAATGAGAACAGATTATCTTCTAACCTTCTTTGTTCTCGGAACCCATTTTGTAGTTCCCCCAGCACCTCCTCGCTCTCCACCCATGCCTGCAGTCTGTCCTTTATAATCTGCATCACCACCCTGTAAACCACTGACGTCACTGTTATGGGACGGTAGTTGTTTATGTCGGCTTTGTCCCCCTTTCCCTTATATATCATGCTCATCCTGCTCAGTCTCCACCCGTCAGGGGCTTTACCGTCCATTATCATTTTGCTCACTGCCTCTCTTAATGCTTTCTTAGATTTTGGGCCCAATGTCTTTATCAACATAATTGGGATGCCATCAGGACCTGTCGACGTGCTACTAGGAACCCTCTTCTCTGCCCTTTCCCACTCGCTTTGTGCCAGTGGAGCCACTGCACTGACTAGTCCATCCTCACCTGATTGAGCACATGCTATGTTTCGTTCTTTAAATTTTTCTGTCATCATTGTTCTTATATGTTCCATTGCCTCATCTCCCTCTAGTCGAACACCTTGAGCTGTAACTATAAACCTCTGCTCTAGGCTAGTCTTATTACTCAAGGAGTTGAGATGTTTCCAAAATTTCTTCGCTGCTTTTCTATCCTTTTTGTTTACTTCTGACAACCATTGGCTCCCCTTTCTTCTGATCTTCTCATTGATCAAATTGGATGCTTCCCTTCTACAGCTTAAGAAGTTGTTCCATTTTCTGCCTACATCAGCTTCTGGTTCACCCCTCTGCTTTGAATGTCTGTGTTCCCTGGATGCTTCCTGGCGTTTCTCTATGGCCTTCTTAACCTCCTCATCCCACCAGCTCTTGGGTTTACGTCTTCTGTTCCCTTTTGTCCTGACTCGTACCTTAGTAAGCTCTAGCTCAAATAGTCATGTTAAATTTGCATATGTCCATTCTGTTTTTGTATCCTCTGAAATTACTTCCTCAATTTGCTGGGTTGCTATTTCAAGCTGCTTTTCCGAGTAAAATATCCCACCTGGTTGTTCATCTTGCCTCCTACCTACTTTCATTTCCCTTCTAAAACTCACCTTAATACGTTTGTGATCACTACCTAGACTTCTGGAGCCATATTCATCTATGCTCATTACATTTAGCCTATCGTGCATCCTATGTGACATTAGTGCATAATCTATCGTCGACTGCAGGCTCCCTACCTCCCATGTTATGTGCCCTTCACACTTCTCAGTACTGTTGCATACAACTAAGTCATGCATTTCACACATATCCAGCATCATGTTGCCTGTTGAGTCTGTGTACCCGTCCATGTCTTCTATGTGTGCGTTCATATCTCCTAGTATAATAATCTCGCACCCTTCTCCTAGCTCATTAATGTCACTTGATATGCATTCCAGCATTTTTTTGTTTTCCTCTTTGGCATTTGCTCCTGTCCACAGGTATACAAAGCCAAGGAGTGTCTGCTCTCCTGCAACTTTCCCTTTTAGCCATAAATGCTCCTTGCATTCTTGTTTGACCCTTTGCCAGTTCATACTTCCATGAATAAATGCACCAATTCCACCCCCTTTTCTGCTGCCCTCTGTTCTATTGCAATATTCCCATGCATAGTCAGGGTTACAGGGAGGTTGCTCCATGTCCCTAAGATGTGTCTCCACAAACCCGTATACCATCAGCTTTTCTTGCCTTAGTTGCTCGTCTATCTCCTCCCACTTCAGCCTATTCCTGCCACCTTGCATGTTAATGTAACCTATGTCAGAATGACCTTGCCCCTGGTGCTTACGTCTATTTCTTCTACCGATTCTACGTTTCTTGAATCTTGGAGCCTCTCTGGGTCCGTCTTCGTCTACACTGGTGGTCTTAGGGCTCTGGGTCCCCCCAAAAAAGCCGTAGCTTGGCGCCCTATCCTACTACCTACGCTCCCGCCCGTGGCACCACTGTAGTGAATGCCATCCTGTGCAAAAGGCTGGGAGCCAGACTCGTACACTTCCCGGTTTACCTCCATTACACCGTACCCAAGTGGTCTGCTCAGACCCCTAATGACCCGGTTAGCCTCACGCACCCTCCATTCCATCGCGCTAGCCTGGCCCCGGACATGTGGGATTGTGCATATGGTCACATGCACTTTCGCAGAGGTTTCTCTGAGTTTACGCAACCCAACCTCTAACTGTCCGTTTAGGTTCTGGCTCCTTCCCTTCAGCACATCGTTGAGACCAGCATGGATAACGACCAGATGTTCATGCTCGAGGTTGTCCGATACCACCTTCTGAGCTTCTGCCATTGCGTCAACCATGCACTTCCCTGACTGGGCCTCCACCCTCACCCGCCCGTCTGCCTTCACTGTTGTAAGGACGCCCTCCTTAACCCTAGCTACGTTGGAGTCCCCCACCACTAGGACCCTTCGCTCTACACGTTTGCCTCCCGCCTGCGATTGTCGTCCTCCAGTTCGCGCTAGCTGGTTCTCCACCCGCCCTGCGCCACTGACACGTGACGATGTGCTCCCTGCCGTTCGTCCCTTCCCACCCGAAGCCTGCCGCACTACCTCGCTGTAGAGTTGTGGAACCGCCGTGTTGCCGCCGGCTCTCGCCTGCTGTTCAACGGCCCCTAGGCGTCCCTCCCTGCTCTCATGGCATGCCTCTGCCTGAGTCTCCGCGCTGTCCCCGCCGCCCGCCTGAGCTGACCCGGGATTACGCGCCGCCTGTACCATTAGCGCCTCCACCCGCTCTTCCAGCACGGCCCGCTTTTCCCGTTCTTCTTGTAGCTCGCCAGCTATTCGCTTTACCAGGACGGCCTCGGCCCCCTCCCTGTTAAGCAACTCGCCGATACGAGTTTCGAGCTCAATTCGCCGCTCAAGGATAGAACTGCAGCGCCCCTGGCGACTGCTCACCGTATGAACTCCCTCGGTCGTGCGACCCTCTACAATGTATCCGCTTGTAAGCTTTCGCCTCACTGTCGCCACTCGCGGCAAACAGTGCAAAATTTAATAATTCGCTCGATCTCTTTTTGTCATCGAACATTTATAGCATTCCAAACGAAAAACAGATACTTCAAGAAATAATGTGTTTCTTATGTCATTTGTTGTATTTTAACGTAATCGATTGAGGGAAAGTGTAGGCGCAACAATGCACCGCATCTGCCCTGTTCGCATTCGACGGAGGATAGAAAGATAATGCTCGAAAGAGGAGGCACGCCCTTTACGCGCCCTAGTGGCTCACGGCAAGTGTGCAGATAGACAGCGGTACAGTCACGGTATTGCTAAATGGTGATAATACGTTGATAACAATACGCGGCGCTGGCGCGTTTTGCTTCGCAGTCTTCTGTGCTTGAAGCACGGAATCACTGTGCCGCGCAGGGTGCGCTCTTGTTGTCATACGCGGCTTTATCTGGACATTTCTTTTTGCCTGCTGTTCTTGCACGTTCCTTGCTATCTCCGTTCACGGACTGCCATCGAGCAAACTCGGGTAAAACTCGTGCGAACGAGAAACTCGGCGCATCCTGCATAGCACCCTTGGTTGCTAGTACTGGAAAGGTGCGCCGCGCCATCTCGCCACCGCCCTAAAGCCCCTGAGTGAGTGAGTGAGACAACTTTATTGACGATCCGGCATAAAGGGGGGAAGGGGTAGGGGAATTAAAGCGAGACACTAGCGTGCTCGAACGTCCCGGAGCAGCAACCTACTCGCGTCAAACCCGTGGGGGCGCCGCTTTCGGCCGCTGGCGTTCCAGGATGCTAAGCACGTGCTGGACCACGTCTCTTTGGTTGCCTGGCTCTCGGCTGATGATCTTGCTGCTGATGGCAGTTGGCATTGCTTCTTCTTGGTTACCCGGCGGTGGCACACAGTCCCAGAGGAGGTGTCTCTGGGTGGCGCGCGCCTTCTTGCAGTGTTGGCATATATCCGTGGTGTGTATACCTCCGGGCAAACGTGTTTTGCCCAGACGGGGGTCCATATGGCTTGTACTTGCAACTGCCGTAGTGTGGCTGCTTCGCTGCGTTGTAGGTTTCGGTGAGGCGGTGGGTAGAGGCGTCTGCTCGTTCTGTACCACTGCAAAACGTCGCCGTAGGTTGTGATGGAATACTCTTCGTCTTCGGCATCGGGTCGTTGCGGCTCCGAGGAATGCGTTGACGGAGACCCGCGGCTAGTTAGCGCGTGTGCCTCCGTATCTGCCTCCTCGTTGCGGTTCGGGCCCGCGTCCAGCTCCCCGGCGTGCGCAGGGAACCACTTGACGGTAACGTTGGTTTCCGGTCTTGCTATCGTTGAACATACTCTTGCAGTAGTTCCATGGACGTTGTTTGTAGCAAAGTTGACTATTGCCGGCTTCGAGTCGCTGAGAACCGTGCGGCAATCCGGGATCGCTAGTGCCAGTGCCCCTGGAAAAAAACTTAAGTAGCGTCAACTGCGCTCTTCGCCTCTGCCTCCTTTCCTGGCAGCTGCAGCAGCGCCTCTAGGGTGTCCACACGGTAGCTACGAACGCGAGAGCCGCGAGCACGACCGGACGCGTCCGGGCTCGAGTGGCGCGCGTTCGCTAGCGCGGGAGCTGTCTCCGGCGCCTATGGTACCACTAACACAGCAGGTCGGAATCCCGAAACGCGCAGAGCCACCGTACAAACAGATTCAGACACGGTCAACAAAACTACGGAAGACGCCACGCCCCCATCAAGTAAACAAGAAAAAAAAAAAAGAAAGAAGGAAAAACGAGCGGACATTAAAGGTGGCGCTTTCTCGTCCTTCTAAAAACATAATACGTCACGTTTGCAACCATGCGATTTCTCAGCGCCGCGAGCTTAACCGGATGTCCATTTCCAGTGCAGTGACACTGCCTTCAGTAGCGTCAACGCTGAGCGCGTCTGCATGCAAACGCACTCGCGTCCGGCCGAGCTTGCTTGCGGGGATGGTTTTTCCCAGTACAAGCGTGTACTTGACTTAAATCTTCTATCAAGCACTTCCATGACACGGTGTACCCTTAAAATAGTGAACAAGGCGTAACCGCACTATCGGCATAAACTTCTCAGTTTCATGAGCCTAAAAAAAAAATATCTTTCTTTTTCAGGGGCTTTATGTCATGCATCTAAACACAATGCGAGCACTTCTGTTTATAGGCTGATTGAATACCGCGTGGTACGGGTATTGATGCCCAGCACCTCCACCAAATATAATGACGCTTAATTAAAGATGGGAAGCAGCAGATGAACAGCAGCCTAGCAGCAGCGAGCAGCCCGAGCTCTCTTGCAAATCACAGCACGGGTCGTCGTCTCCGAGCTGCGATCGGAAACACGAGGCGCGTCTGCTTCATTACTACCGCATATTTTTACACTTTCAGGCACGACACAAATCACGCCCCCTTGTTTCTACATACATTCCATTGCCGTACTCAACGTTACCTATTCGCATTTTTGCTTCTCTCGAACCTCTCCCAATACACCACTGCGAACCGCACCGCCCTGCTGTGCCCTAACGGGATAATTGCACGAGCCCACCTTTCCGGCCAAGCGCCACACTCGACGGACTTCGCACCTCAACTAGCTTGCTTTACAATCTACAGAACGCACGTGAGGAGGTACCTGCACATTGACATGAATGTCGCTACTTTAGTTTTTTTTTTTTTTTTTTTCAGGGGCTTTACCACCGCCGCGCTATCACCGCCGCCACAGCTGGTATGACGTCATGCTCCCCCACACCGTCGCGCTACCACCGCGCACCTTTCCAATACTACCGCAGCCTTTCCACTGCTAGCACATATGACGTACACAAGTATAGGCCTAGCTACAACCAGGTTTAAACCTCGACATAGCCAAGTTCAACGTAGCTACAACCAAGAGACGCAATCGGCCAGCTTCGCTGTGTCTTGAGCTTTGGGCGGCTAAGCACAAGCTTTCGCCTTTTTTTTTTCCCTGTGCGCCGCGGAGAGAAGAGAGGCGGGGATAGAGAAGGTAGGGAGCTGGCGAGGAGGAGACCGCGTGCGCATGCGCCGCGCCTGGGTGTCGCCGCCCCCCTGGTTGCCATGGATACGGCGCGGCAGTTTCTTGATACGAACCACGCATTACGGCTGGCTTAAACAGCCTCGCTGTTAAAAACATGTTCGCTCGTTTCTGCATAGGCACAACACCATTCCACTTTTCCTTTTAAGTGCAGCAGTAGTGGGAAACAGTCTTCAGTTTTGACTCCACCCTATGTAACTGCTTGCCAAGAGCTAGCAGTTTACAAATGTGCATACTTTTCATGCCACAGTTTTACATTATTTGTAGCAGGTGCAAAATAGTGATTGTAATATATTTGACTGTCTCGTACTCTGCCGATTACTTTCGGGAATACTTTTGCACGGTGTCTAGTTGAAGTGATGGCTTATCCAGTGAATGCGCACCGAAAGTGATCGACCGAGAATCGGGGCCCCTCTGCATGCATGGACAAGCATTGTAGTATGTCGCATTAACACACCAGTGGTTGCGAATGCCAGTAATTTACTAATGATGCCCTACACCAAGTGCGTATTATTTGTGCCACATTAACGGCAAGACCGGGCAAGGCAGAGCACCGAGTACTGGCAACAGAAACAATCGGGCAGTAACAAGTAATTTTACTAGGCACAGCTTTGGGCGTGTAACAAGTCATCCACCACTTGTGACTTCTCGGCTGACAGACTGTCAGAAAAGCGATAAAAGAAAAAAGTAAAGAAAAAAAGGCACACACACAGTTTCTCTCGAACTTGGCCAAACGTCTCTCGGGCCCATTGCCGGCGTCTCTTGCTTCGTGCCGGAGGACTGCACAAGCATTCCCCTAAGGTGCAGGGGCCAATGCGCAACCTACTTCACCTTGATGAACTTATGCTCGAGGTCGTAGATTCCAACAGCCTGCTTCCCTTGTTCGTCGTACTCGGCCCACTCCTTGCTCTCGAACGTCACGTCGTCGAAAATGGTTCCACTTCTAGCAGCTGTAGCGGTGAATCCATCCCTGGCGTCGAAAGCGACCGGCTCCACGCCGCGGCATTCGAAGACGATAACTGTGACAAACTGCGACGAGTTCTGAGAGTCGTACGCCTGTATCTTCTCGTTGAGGACATCCACACTGTTTTCTCGGCTGCACAACTTGCATTTCATAACTAAATTGGCATGGCCGCGAGTACCTTTCATGGGAGATCGGTTGGCGGCCTCCACAGTTTGCCATACGCCGGTTTGTTCGCCACAATTCAGGCATTTCAGTCGGAGGTGCCACACGCAGTCAGGGCACGGCTTGAAGTGTGCGACGTTGTCCAAGTTGGCCCGGAGCTGTAGTGCGATCTTCACCATTTTTTTGCTGGGCGAAAAATAGGCCTCTGCAGAAAACCTGGTGCCAAACGCCTGGCCTGATTGGACCCTGCTGATGCAAGCACTGCGCGTTCGAAAGGGAATCAGTTGTCAATGGCGCTGGTGCTTTCGGCTGATGCTTTCGGAACTTCTTTCGGAAGTTTCGCACTTTCGCTTGTCGATATTAGTTGCATGTAGCTATGTCAACCTCCGGTGCCTAGATATCCCTAAAATAACCCCTAAAAAATTCCTAGCTTACCGGAAAATCCCTAGCTTGAGACATTTATACATTTTATACATTTAGGGCTATTTCTCATGAAACCACCGTTCGTGGTGCTTCGTAATGGCGGTACTAGCGCGAAAAACGAAGACAAGAACTCCATATCTTGTGGCACGCACTAATCCTTGTCTTAATGCTGAAAAAGGCGTTACGAATTAGTTTTTCAAGTTTACGATTCACGATTCATTACTCGTGTGTTGCAAATGGTGGCCGCCAGTTATTTTATTATAGCCATGTTTTTCAAAGAAGGCCCATATTATTTTATAATTGCCACTTCATATCAAGCAGAGTGTAAATGACTGACGCGTACATTCAGCCTTTCCTAAATGTGGCGCAGCATCCCCAGTTATGAATTTCATCCACAAAATTTTATGAATTCTGAGCACGGTGTGATTCTAAGTCTCTCAGCAGCCTTTCTTTTTTGCATTGTTTTCAGCTTTACAAAACAGCTAGTTTTCATGGCAATGTTCAACACGAAAAGTCCTTAAGTTTTATGAGAGGTTACGACGCGTATTACAGTCAACTGACAACACGTTCATTTGTAATGCTGTCGATGAGCTTCTGGAGGCCTGTGGTATTAAGGCTTAAGTTGCGCGTTTTAGTTTACCGTCTAACGTTTAAAGTTGAGTCAAAAGCTATCGGCATCTTTAACAAACCCCTAGATATCGCAACAAGGACGCTAAATCTCTTAAGTTAATTAGTTCCGAAAACCCTAGATCATAGAGATTTTTCTTTATTACCATCTTGGTTCAGCATACGGTTGTACAAAATATGGACACTGATGCATATACACATATCAATAAACGTTTCTGATAAAGAAATAAAAAAATTAGCGTAGCTTGCACTAGTGGCGCAAGGCCCAGCGGAGCTGATCGGTACCTAGCTGGCCCTGGCCTTACGGGTTATGCTTTTCCGGAATTTATTGATTATTGATTGATTGTCGATTACCTATTAATTGGCTATCGATTGGCTATCGCAAGGTATTGGCCACGTATTTGGGCTCGGCTATACGCACTACCAAGTCATCCCCAGCATTTTTCGAAATTTATTTATTATTGATTGATTATCGATTAGCTATTGATTGGCTATCGATTGGCTATCGCGAGGTATTGGCCACGTATTTGGGCTAGGCTAAGCACTACCAAGTCATCCCCAGCATTCCCCGGAATTTATTGATTATTGATCGATTATTAATTAGCTATTGATTGGCTATCGATTGGCTATCGCGAGGTATTGGCCACGTATTTGGGCTAGGCTAAGCACTACCAAGTCATCCCCAGTATTTTCCGGAATTCAGTGATTACTGATTGATTAGCTATTGATTAGCTATCGATTGGCTATCAAAAGGTAAAGCGAGGCGCAGCTGTGCGCAGTGACGTCATCGCTAGCGCGGCGGCGGAGCAGCTAGGCGAAGCGAGGCGCAGCTGTATGCAGTGACGTCATCGCTAGGCGAGTTTTTGCGAACGCTACACGGGGAAACAAAAAGCTTAAATAGCTCCGCTGTTAAAAAAGAGGCGTCACCTGGCTTTGGTTGACGCTGTGCGGCTAAATATGTTTTAGCGCGACAAGTTCATTCAATAAGGGAAAACATTCTGGCTTCTCGTTTTGCAACTCATACACATTTCTAATATATGCAGTACTTTGCACATATTAAAAATGCTCTCTTACTGTTAGTATATGAACATGTTCATGTTTAACAGCCATGCGGGTCTTTCGCATACTATGCAAACTCAATACCATAAACGTATCAGATGGCACGCCTCCAGTGTTTTCGATTGCGAGATAGCGTATTCTGTGCGGATTTAATGGGAGATCTTTCTTTATTGGGTGCTGTAGAATGTCCCAGTGAAAGATTGCACTCCAACAGTCAAGGAAGGTGTGCTCGATAGTTTCAGGTTCTTTACAAAGAAGGCCGTTGATTGTCCAGGCTACGAAGAGCCCCCTGTCTTGAAGCCAGTGGCTTCATGGCTTCACTGGAAGCGCGCCGATATGTAAATTGAAGAAAAGCATCTTTATTGGCGGTCGCACAGGCATTCTCTTGACTCTCTTGAGTAAATTTCTTTCTGGTCCTAATGTAAAGATCGACCGGTAAATGGGAACAGGTAACGTTGACTCCATAAGCACCTTACATAGTTTCTTTTTGGTGACACCAGAAAGACACTCTAAGGAATATCGCACATTTAAAATGTTGAACGCAGCCACGACTTCACGTAGATAACCACGAATGCCTGTGTGCTCAAAGCTGGAGGACGATACAAATTGTGGTAACGCAATGCTTAGTCTGACTTCTATTACAGTGCGTAGAAAGGGAACACTTGGTCGCGAAGAAGCATACATCGTGGCACAATTTGCTTTAGAAACAAGTGCGCTAGTCCCAGCCCTCCAGCTTTCACTGGTCGAAACAAGTTTGTGCGACTCATTCTCTCCCAGGTCGAGCCCCGCACAAAAACCGCAAAAACTCTGTGCATTTCCTGCGCGTTCACTCTGTTCATGCACAGTACTTGGAGTAAGTACCATACCTTGGCTACAAGGAATGTGTTGCAAATGGTTGCTCTTGCAAATATTGACAGATTCTTTCCTTGCCATTTAGATGTTTTCTCGCGTAACTGTTCAGTTTGGTTTTTCCAAAGATCCTCTGGTTGTTGGTATTCTCCTAGTGATACTCCGAGGAAGAATGTGGCAGGTAGGCTTACAGTCACGCGTACCTGCCACGCATCACACCACTCTAGGACGCTCCTTGCCGTGTGTATATTGGTAGTTATAGATCTTCCCTTTATGCCGCAGGTCTGATGCTGCCCTACAATCTCTTTATGACAGATTGCAATCTTCTCGCCAGTACATTCATAAATATTTTATAATCAACGTTGGCTTAAAGCCGATAAGACTTCACTGATACAAGTTTCATAGGATCCTCACTATTAGGAATTAATACAATGCCAGCACTTCGAAAAGACGGTGGCATATGTTTGATTTAAATGCGTCTGTTATTAATATGTCGGTGTCGGCGTGGGCTCGCCGGCGTCGTTGGCGGGAATAATTATCCCGAACCACCTCGGCCGCCTCCGCCTGGCGCAAGGCGTTAGTGAACAAAAACTGAATTTCTCAGAGTAAAATAAGTCAGAAAAATCGTAAAGTACGACTTAACGAAAACCTGCAGACATGATAGCGTCGGATTGTAATTTGAATATACGCGAAAAAAAGCCTGATAAGCAGCCAGGGATCTTTGAATGCTATCGCGTTCATTTTTCCGGCGGCCAAATAACAATTAAATAACTGGCGGCCACCATTTGGAACAGACGAGTAATGAATCGTGAATCGTAAACTTGAAAAACTGATTCGTAACGCCTTTTTAAGACAAGGATTAGTGCGTGACACAAGACATGGAGTTCTTGTCCTCATTTTTCGCGCTAGTACCGCCATTACGAAGCGCCACGAACGGTGGTTTCATGAGAAATAGCCCTAAATGTATAAAATGCATAAATGTCTCAAGCTATGGGTTTTCCGTTAATTTAGGAATTTTTAGGGGTTATTTTAGGCATATCTAGGCACCGGAGGTTGACATCGCTGCATGCAATTAACATCGACAAGCGAAAGTGCGAAACTTCCGAAAGAAGTTCCGAAAGCATCAGCCGAAAGCACCAGCGCCATTGACAACTGATTCCCTTTCGAACGCTCAGTGCTTGCCTCAGCAGGGTCCAATCAGGCCAGGCGTTTGGCACCAGGTTTTCTGCAGAGGCCTATTTTTCGTCCAGCAAAAAAATGGTGAAGATCGCACTACAGCTCCGGGCCAACTTGGACAACGTCGCACACTTCAAGCCGTGCCCTGACTGCGTGTGGCACCTCCGACTGAAATGCCTGAATTGTGGCGAACAAACCGGCGTCTGGCAAACTGTGGAGGCCGCCAACAGATCTCCCATGAAAGGTACTCGCGGCCATGCCAATTTAGTTATGAAATGCAAGTTGTGCAGCCGAGAAAACAGTGTGGATGTCCTCAACGAGAAGATACAGGCGTACGACTCTCAGAACTCGTCGCAGTTTGTCACAGTTATCGTCTTCGAATGCCGCGGCGTGGAGCCGGTCGCTTTCGACGCCAGGGATGGATTCACCGCTACAGCTGCTAGAAGTGGAACCATTTTCGACGACGTGACGTTCGAGAGCAAGGAGTGGGCCGAGTACGACGAACAAGGGAAGCAGGCTGTTGGAATCTACGACCTCGAGCATAAGTTCATCAAGGTGAAGTAGGCCGCGCATTGGCCCCTGCACCTTAGGGGAATGCTTGTCTAGTCCTCCGGCACGAAACAAGGGACGCCGGCAATGGGCCCGAGAGACGTTTTGCCAAGTTCGAGACTGAAACTGCGTGTGTGCCTTTGTGTGGTTTGCTTTGAGCCTAGTAAAATTACTTGTTACTGCCCAATTGTTTCTGTTGCCAGTACTCGGTGCTTTGTCTGGCCCTTTACGTGGCACATACAATACGCACTTGGTTTAGGGCTTCATTAGTAAATAACTGGCACTGGCAACAACTGGCGTGTTAATGTGACATACTACAATGCTTGTCCATGAACGCAGAGGGGCCCCGATTCTCGGTCGATCACTTTCGGTGCGCATTCACTAGGTAAGCCATCACTTCAAATAGACACCGTGCAAAAGTATTCCCGAAAGTAATCAGCAGAGTATGTGGTAGACAAATATATTACAATCACTATTTTACAAGTGCTACAAATAATGTAAAACTGTGGCATGAGAAGTATGCACATTTGTAAACTGCTAGCTCTTGGCAAGCAGTTCCATAGGGTAGAGTCAAAACTGAAGACTGTTTCCCACTACTGCTGCACTTAACAGGAAAAGAGGATGGGTGTTATGCCTATGTAGAAACGAGCGAACATGTTATAGGCTGCGGTCTTACGGAGACTAACCAGCGTAAAGTGACTCTACCGTCCTCAATCAGAGGTACGTTTACGGTAGCTCCACTTCCAAGAAATGTCCACCCGCAATACAATGTAGGGCGCCGCATAGCTCGGGCCCGTTCTTTATTAAAATCGGTTGCAGATAGTCGGGATCTCGCAGCCTTTGTCGATGCAGCCCAGTACGAGCGTTCCGATTGCTTCGCAGTGGTTTCTGTCGACCATACTGGCAAACTCCTATGTTCTGCCTCGGTTCGAAATGTTTCGGCAACGGTGGCTGAGCAAATGGCCATCGCTATAGCAATGAAGGACCCGTCGCGTCCAAATATATTCATGGACTCGCGGTCCGCAGCTAGGGCTTTCGCTTCGGGCTCGATCTCGCGGGAAGCAGCGGCCATCCTCGGCAGCGAGGGAGCTGCCGGGTTTCACACTATAAAATGGTTCCCGGCCCACATGGGGGCCAACGTACATCCCGATGTTCCCAACGCCAATGAATTTGCCCATGACCGGGCGCGAGATTTCGCTCACCGCGGCGGTGCTGGCGGATTCGAAGGCGGGGACGCCGGGAGGTACAGGGACTCGCTCCTCACTTTCCACGAGATCTTGACTCATTATCATCTTTCGCGGAGGGCTTTTCCACTTCCTCACCCTAGACTCACTCGATCGCAATCGTCTGCCTTTAGGATGCTCCAAACGGGGTCTTTCCCTTCGAGGGGCAGATTTAGTCACTTCTCGCCCAACATCGAACCGCAATGTCCGGACTGCGGAGAGGCGTACTGCTCATTAGCTCACATGCTCTGGCAATGTCCTGCGTTACGCGACACAGAGTTCAACAACGAAGAGGTCTGGGAGGAAGCCCTTAAAAGCGGCGACCTCTCGGTTCAACTTCGGGCTGTCCAGAGGGCCTGCGAGAGGGCGGAGGGCCACGGTCTTCCGGTCTCTGCTTTGGCGCGGCCCGCGACTGCTACCGACTCCCCTTGAAAGGGGGCGTCCAAACGCAGTTCCTCAGGACCTGAATAAAAGTTCTTTGTCTGTCTGTCTGTCTGTTTTTACATGACCATGGTGTAAACCCCAGGTTATCGAAATTAATCTATAGTCCCCACTACGGTGTAAACTGCTAGCCCTTGGCAAGCAGTTCCATAGGGTAGGGTCAAAACTGAAGACTGTTTCCCACTACTGCTGCAGTTAGTAGGAAAAGTTAAATGGTCTTATGCCTATGTAGAAACAAGCGAACCTATGCCTATGTAGAAACTATGTAGAAACGAGCTCACTTCGACCCCTCAGGGCCTACTGAAGTTCGCATAGATACTAGTGGGTACCGGCGCTGTCCTCGCTCAGCACCAGCACGGCCAAACACGTCTTTTGCACACGCCAGACGCCTGTTCTCCACATCTGAACGGAACTATTCGATCACAGAGCGCGAGTGCCTTGCTTTGGTTTGGGCTGTCGCAATATTCCGCCCGTGTTTGTATAGCCGCGCATTTTCGGTTCGTACCGACCACCACGCTCTTTGTTGGCTGTCATCGCTCAAGGACCCAAATGGTCGCTGGGCTCTAAGACCACAGGAATATACCTTTGAGGTAACTTATAAATCTGGCAGGCTACATCACGACGCCGATTGTCTTTCGCGCCATCCAGTGGACTCTGCTAGTCTCGCTGACCATGACAATGATTCTTATCTGCTTGCCATATCTGATTTACGCGACATCGGCACCGCACAGCGTCGAGATGAAACCATAAAGTTCACCATTCAGAAACTCTCTTCTACACGTTCCGACCCTTCTCTACACCAGTATGTCCTACGCAATGGAGTTCTATACCGTGGCAACATGTAACCTGACGGGCCGGAATATTTGCTAGTTATTCCCCGACACCTGCGTGCCACCATTCTTAAACATCTACATCATGCTCCAACTGCGGGACACCTGCGCGTTTCACGCACCTACGACCGCGTGCGACAGCGGTTCTTTTGGCCTGGCTTGTATGGTTCTGTGTGCCGATACGTTGGTGCCTGCGAGTGCTGTCAGCGCCGCAAACGTCCTGCTCTTCCTCAGGCTGGCCTGCTTCAACCTGTCGACATTCCACCGGGGCCCTTCTTCCGCATCGGCCTTGACTTGCTCGGACCTTTCCCTACGTCCGTATCCGGCAACAAATGGACTGCCGTCGCAACTGACTGTGCGACCAGATATGCCATCACACGCGCCATGCCCAGTAGCTGAGCTACAGACGTTGCAGACTTGTTGCTCAATGATGTCATTCTTCGACACGGGGCTGCGCGCCAGCTTCTTACGGATCATGGCCGCTGTTTCCTTGCAAAGGTCATTGACTCGTAGCTACTCTACTGAACATCGCCTTACTACAGCCTACCATACACAGACCAACGGTCTTACCCAGCTGCTCAACCGAACTCTCACGGATATGCTGTCCATGCATGTACGTCTCTACTTATCACCGCGATTGGGGTGCCACCATATCCTACGTTACTTTTGCCTCACAACTCGTCCCGGCATGACACCGCCGGCTATTCGCCGTTCTTTCTCCTGTACGGCCGCAACCTTGCATTGCCCTTCGAGACGCTCCTTCCGGCTGATCCGTCCGTACCAACCGCATATGCTCAGGACGTCCGCTCTCGAGCCCGAATTGCTCGCCAGGTTGCTCACAATACGCTTTAAGAGAGCGCTATGGTAACCGGCACCGCAAAGTAGGGTACCCTCCTGAATCTCTGGTCCTACTCTGGACGCCGTCTCGACGCCAAGGCCTGTGCGAGAAGCTCCTCCCTCGCTACACAGGACCCTACAAAGTTCTCCTCAAGCTGAATGACGTTGACCACCTCATCACTTCGCTCCAACATCGCACGTCTTCTTCTTTTACGTCTGCTACTGATGTTATCCAGGTGTCGCGGCTAAAACCCTACTGCACCAACAGTGCTGACTGATTTTAGAAGGCGCCGTGATGGCGCTCAGTCCGCCCGGGGTGATGTTACGAGGCAATGCGTATGAGCATGCCGTTAAAGGACCACTTTGGTACGCGAACTGAAAGAAGACGGGACATGCCGCGTGAGATGCTGTCAGCCATTCTGTGGGAGCAGTAGCCAGTAAACATTGTAATGTTTACAGGCTACGTGTACTCGTGAATCCTCGCGACAATATATATATATATATATATATATATATATATATATATATATATATATATATATATATCAGTAGCGCACCCAGGATCTCTGCCAGGTGGGGGGGGGAGGGGTTGACAGTTTGCCAATACCATCTAAACAGTACTAATTTCGATTTATTCACGGGAAATTGTCAAAAAATTCGCTTTTTGCGAGTGTACAGACGATTGCGCGTCTTACATCTTAGTTGCAGCACTCAAATGCGTAAGGAAAGAAAAGAGGTTAAACAAAAGGGGGGGTTAAGTCAGCCTCAGGGGGGGGGGGGGTTACAACCCCCGAATCCCCCCCCCCCCGTCGGTGCGCCACTGATATATATATATATATATACGTTGTCTTTATTTTCATACACATACACAAACATTACTCTTTCCACAACACGCGTACAAAACAGCCGCAACAGCAGCAGAAGCGCCTTTTTCAGAATGGGAAGGGTTAAGACAAGGATTAGTGCGTGCCACAAGATATGGAGTTCTTGTCCTCGTTTTTTCGCGCTAGAACCGCCATTACGAAGCGCCACATATAACAGCGAACCGTGGTTTCATGAAAAATAGCCCTATATGTATAAAATGTATAAATGTATCAAGCTAGAGATTTTCCGGTAAGCTAGGAATTTTTAGGGGTTATTTTAGGGATATCTAGGCACCGGAGGTTGACATCGCTGCATGCAACTAATCGACAAGCGAAAGTGCCGAAACGGCCGAAAGAATCATGGAGGAAGGAAATGAAAGAATTCGGAAAGCACCAGCGCCATTGACAACTGATTCCAGACTTCACCGCTAAGGGGACGCTCGAGTTACCCTTCTCGACCATCGACGGGCGCATGGTTGCAGCACACGCGTGCACTCTGTACAAGTGCTTCACTCGCGCAATGTGCTGTTTTAATCTATTGTAATGTTTGCGATAGTGAGAATGTTTATCTGCACTTCAGCCAACATTTCAAATCGTTTATTTACAAAGGAAGGAACTGCACCAAAACTGGGGCACAATTTCGGTTCTTCAGCAAATAACTACAATTGCGCACGTTTCTTTCTTTGTTTTGTTGATTGTGCAAGTGCGAAATGGGCTTATTTGTCGTGCACGAGCTTAGTGAACCTTATTATCCGCTCTTCAGTAGAGCCCTCCTGTGTAAATACTATATCCAGCGGTCGCTTGGAGGGCCGTTGACATACTTTCTTTTTTTTCTCGCTTTCTTTTTTGTCTTTCTTAATCCGGCAATAGCGCATAAGCTTTAGCATCTACCTCTCGGGTACGGCAGCCCACCTTTCCATGCCATAATGATCCCCACAGTCGCAGCTAAGATGGTAGATCATGCGTGGGACCTACGCACCGCTGAAATATTGCTATATCTTCTGCGCCTAAGAAAGAAAAAAAAAAAAAAAAAGAAAAAAAAACTAGAAACTGAAAAAAAAAAAAAAACTAGAAAGCTGACGCTGAATGTTTTCATGTTGCTAGATTTGTTTGGGACCTAACAAATATTTTGGGTCCCGGAGAATGTCTAAGGTGCATTGTAACGTTCAAGAAAGTCTACAATCTGCAATAAAATTCAAAGTCCCAGTGTGCAAGTCTGGGCACCATCAACTTCGCAACCTTCTGAACTCTTATTGAAGATATTAGTGGTGCATCTGTTTGTACCAATTCATGACTTGTCGTTCTGTGACAGGCTTTGCGACGCGCGTACTGTATACGACCGAGGACCATTTATTCACTGCATAAAATTCGACTGTATAACGTATGTGCTTGCACCTCCTTTCACTTCCTTTTTGCTGATTACATGCGGCTCGCTTTTGGTGCGGCACCTAGCGCACAATGAATAGAAGTATTGAAAGCAGTAGATCTTACCAGTCTTTAAATCATATTCTGGCCTTTGTTGCAAAAATATTTCGTGCAACCCTTGCCTCGCATGCTCGCAATGCAAATTTGATACCGGTAGCGAAGGTATTCGGGAAATGCCACTAAGTGGCAATAAATGTGCGGGCACATCTCTTTAATCACAGAACACCTACGTAGAACAATTTAAGGCATGCAGCTGCATTTTCGGCACACCAAGTAACACTAGGGCAGCCTCACCTTTTCTAGAAACTGCACGCCTTGATCCATTTTTTCACCAAGGTGCGGAAAGGGGGAACTCAATGTAAGGCGTCTTACCTTGCCGTGATTTACACAAAGTCACGAAGCAGTGCGGCATTATTGTTGATTTTGTTTAATAAACGTACTTTTGATCATTTTCTTAGTCGTATAAAGTGCATACCTACGCAAACGTCGCGGCTTGGCGCGAGCAGACGACAGCAAAAGTGCGGCGCAAATGGGGTAACTAGTACCGCCATAAGACTCGTAGTGGCAGAGATATGAGCTAGAACAGGCGCGCTGGTGTTCTGCTCGCTGGTCAGGTCAGCTGAGTAGTACAGTAGGTCGTGGGCTTGTGTCAGCAGGGTCCAATCAGGCCAGGCATTTAGCACCAGATTTTCTACAGACATATTTTTCGCCCAGCAAAAAATGGTCAAGATCGCACTACAGCTTCGAGCTAACTTGGAGAACGTTGCAAACTTCAAGCCATGCCCTGACTGCGTGTGGCACCTCCGACTGAAATGCATGAATTGTGGCGAACAAACCAGCGCCTGGCAAACTGTTGAGGCCGCCAACCGATCTCCTATGAAAGGTAGTCGCGGCGATGCCAATTTAGTTCTGAAATGCAAGTTGTGCAGCCGAGAGAATAGTATGGATGTCCTCAACGAGAAGATACAGGCGTACGATGCTGAGAGCTCGTCGCAGTTTGTCACAGTTATCGTCTTCGAATGCCGCGGCGTGGAGCCGGTCGCTTTCGACGCCAGGGATGGATTCACCGCTACAGCTGCTGAAAGTGGAACCATTTTTGACGAAGTGAAGTTCGAGAGCAGGGAGTGGGCCGACTACGACGAACAAGGGAAGCAGGCCGTTGGAATCTACGACCTGGAGCATAAGTTCATCAAGGTGAAGTAGGTTGCGCATTTGCCCGTGCACCTTAGGGGAATGCTTGTGCAGTCCTCCGGCACGAAGCAAGAGACGCCGGCAATGGGCCCGAGAGACGTTTGGCCAAGTTCGAGACTGAAACTGCGTGTGTGCCTTTGTGTGCTTTACTTTTTTTCTTTTATCGCTTTTCTGAGAGTCTGTCAGCCGAGAAGTCACAAGTGGTGGATAACTTTTTACACGCACAAAGTTGTGCCTAGTAAAATTACTTGTTACTGCCCAATTGTTTCTGTTAATTGCCAGTATTCGGTGCTCTATCTTGCCCTTTACGTGGCACAAACAATACGCACTTGGGCTAGGGCTTCATTAGTAAATAACTGGCATTCGCAACCACTGGCGTGTTAATGCGACATACTACAATGCTTGTCCATGCACGCAGAGAGGCCCCGATTCTCGGTCGATCACTTTCGGTGCGCATTCACTGGATAAGCCATCACTTCAACTAGACACCGTGCAAAAGTATTCCCGAAAGTAATCGGCAGAGTACGAGATAGACAAATATATTACAATCACTATTTTGCATGTACTACAATAATGTAAAACTGTGTCATGAAAAGTATACACATTTGTAAACTGCTAGCTCGTGGCAAGCAGTTCCATAGGGTAGAGTCAAAACTGAAGTCTATTTCCCACTACTGCTGCACCTAACAGGAAAACTGAAATGGTGTTATGCCTACGTACAAACAAGCGAACATGTTTTTGCATGACCATGGTGCAAACCCCAGGTGATCGAAATTAATCTGAAGTACCCCCTTACGGTGTGCCTCATAATCGGATTGTGGTTCTGGCATAAAACCCCAGAATTTAATTTTTGTAATGTGAAGTTACGTGTGAAGGAAGAAATTAGTCTGCAGACAAAGCAGAGAAAATGCAGGAAAACATCTTCAGTGAATGAGCAATTGATTTCAAACAAATGCAGGCTAATTGGGCAACAGTCAGATGGAACATTTCAACATCTTTTTGCCCTTTCTTATCATCCACTTGTGCACTATACAGCAGGGTCCAATACATTAAAGCACAATTAAAAAGTGCTCAATTACATTAGAATGCATGTTGAAGACAAGCTACATGTTTGTAAACAAACTAGAATAGTACTGGCAGAATGAACAGAAAGCTACGTTAACACTGTTCTTCAGCTTGAAAAATCTTTGCAAAGTAGCTTTTAAAAACTTTTCCATGTCTATTAACCCTTTTGAGAACACACGGACGATCATATTGTGCCTAAAGCACGAGTGTGTTCATCATCAGGTGGTGTTCACAAAAAGTCAAATCTGAAAGTTGAGAAACGCATTGTACAATAGAAAAAAAAAAAAAAAAAAGACTTTTTCCCGCTTCAGCCAAGCCTTTCTTATCAAGTAGTACATGTGCATCTTCGCTGGCCACTTCTATCTCATCATGGCTATTTATAAAGGGATTCGAAGAACCCTGTGTGCACTAGTACACTTTACAAGCAACAAATGAAACTTTTGTATGCTACCATTGAGTTTATTGAGCACCCTCTGAACAAGCATTGTCTTTAAGGGCTGTGCAGTGCCACAAAATTTCCCCGAAAAATATAGATGCTTCTTTAAAGGCCTCAAAGGCTACATACTTGCTGTGATGAGTAGATGAGGGTAACAAAAGGTTAATATGTTATTGGCAGTAGTGAGAATGGCAAATTGCGATAGCCAAGGTCATGAAAATATACACTGCTGTTATGAATAGATGTTTTTACACATTTTCGATGAACATATATGGGTAAAATTGGGTTCGACATCTCCTAATAGCAAACATTGGAACGAACTGGTGGTAACCGCTAACAGTACCATACAACAGAGGCACACAGACAATTGTAGAACGTTTAAAACCTTGTATCAAAACTAGTAAGCCAGAAAAAAGTACTTGCAGGTTTTCACAAGCGCACACCTTAGGTTGGATTGTGAAGACAAGAACTAATTCACAACAAAAGTTTATTCGAAGCATACAGCATACATATAAACAAGGAAGGTGCGCAGAATGTACCGTGCATAAGAGGCCAAGAATATCATGGTCAACTTGCAATGCATACAACAAAAACCCAATTATAGCATTCTCTCTAAAATTATTTGTTCATTACTGTGCAATAATACAGATGTTACTGATCACCGATACATTCCTTCTTCTTTCTGATACAAAAAACAGTGATGGAAGCAGCCAAAGGAGTTCTGCAGCAGCTCTGGGAGCAGCAAATCTGGCGCATTGGCGCAGATTTGAAGCAGGAATTGTTCGTTTTGGAGCATGCTGTGCAAGGATCAACATGAGTGACATACTGACAAATCAAGAATGGATGTTCTTTATTTGAGTTTGCCGAACATTAGGTTTCGGCGAATTAGTTATGCGGAAGCCCACAATGTGAAGGAAAGTTCACTAAAGGAAAAAAATGTCGTACACCCAACAAAGGAAACCCATATGCGTTCCTCGGGTTACATACCAGACGTGCCAACTAAATGTGGCCAAGAAAAAAAAATTTGAAATTTATGCAAACAGCACCCATTGTATGTTGATAGGCTTTTAATGCTAGGCATGAGCTTTTTTTTTCTTTTTTTCACTGTGCACAAGCAACTAATATTTAGGTTAATTAGCTGACTTTAATTACCTCACTTATTGGATAAGGATATTGGATAGTGCAAATCCTAGGTTGCTTTAAATCGAGTTATCGCTCATTCTGAAACATCCTCAACTTTTTCATTGACACCATGTCGATTATGTAAATTTATAAAGTTCGCTAATTAGACGTATTCGTGCACAATGAACAATACTGACTGCGACAACCATGAACAACACCCATCAACGTACAGTGAACGCCGTTCGCGCAATGCCCTCAGTTATTTTTTTATCCTTGGAGACATTCAGTTGGGATAGCATAGAACCACAGAATAAATGCGAAGTTACTTTGTTCGTCATTGCATATCTGCCAGTATTCCACATAACTTGGAGAGAAGAAAACTAAAAAGAGAGATTTATGA
The DNA here is from genome assembly GCF_013339745.2 of Dermacentor silvarum. Taxonomy (NCBI): domain Eukaryota; kingdom Metazoa; phylum Arthropoda; class Arachnida; order Ixodida; family Ixodidae; genus Dermacentor; species Dermacentor silvarum. The sequence continues at coordinate 101,526,929 of NC_051154.1, read as the reverse complement.
AAAGCATCAAGGGAAGTTCAGTGGCTTTCTGATCAGCGTTGCCAAGCATTATTTTGCACATTCTCAATTATTAGGGCTGCCCCATAAAGTGAATTTAAAACGACGACTGTTATTTTGAATGCCAAACAATGGTACCTTAAAAATTTCAGACTCTGTCTGCGCAAGCCGCATCGTGAACATCATTGCCGTGAACGCAATTTCTGTCCACATATTCTCCAACCCTTTACGACAGCCATTTGGCCGCTACTGTAGACTAAAACCGGAACTTTACATCCGCGGTTTGCATTTTGCAGCTGCAAGTCAGTTTTTGTATGATGTGGTTGTGCGGAATATAGAGTACCCGGAGCGACGATTACGGTTGTCATTGGATATTTCGGGTCAAGAAGTTTCACGAAAGCAGCCGCTCGTTTGTCAGCATGCCGTGCTATCATCCCGGTAACCGGACGTGGTTGCACATGCGAAATATACTTCGTTACACGCATGGCATTCACCATTAATCGATGTAGATTTACCAATAGGGCATACAAGCGAGCCCTAAAATGCATAACGACAGACCTTAAGACTTCTTCATTCAGCTGAGAGCATAGCTTTCTTTCCTGACTGCCCTATAAAGAGAGCATCAGTTCAAATCATCTGTAGCTGGTCTGAATATTACATGAAACATTCGTAATGCATTGTATAGCACAAAGGATTTTCGTTTTCCTGCGGCCAAGTTACAATGCACCACCAAACATACCCATACTCCAACGGATTGCTTTAGCTTTGCTTCTAGGGCTAAATGCTAGCCAACACATGGCTAGCAACACGAACATCCTGCAAAATTTAATGACTTCATTCGAAGTTAGTGTTTTGGCACAAGTTGGCACAGCTCGGTGGTTTGGCGCAAGATGGCGGAATTGGCGCAGCACTTCCATCCCTGAAAAAAGCTTCAATTAACTCGTGCGCAAATGTGTCTCCACTCTTACCCAGGTTTGTGTCTACTTCACTGTCCCGATTAAGGTGTGCGCTTGTTAAACCTGCAAGTATGAACCAACTACTAAGCCTAGCAACACATTCCATTAAAGAATGAAAAGTTGTAGACACAAACAAAAGGTGGCTTGATACATGAAGTACAATGTCTTTATTACATTACAATGACAAACTGTGATGCTCAAAAACATGGAGAAATAAAGAAAAGGGGAAAAAAAAATGAAATGGAACACTCGGACTCTTGCTCAGAGGTAGTTGGATGGCCTATTCTTGGTTCTCAGGTTCTTTTCTATTTCAAACTGGCGCACATCGGCCCGCTGCAAGAACGCTTGCTTCTCCAGGTACCTGCATATTGGTATGACCAGTATAACTTGTGCATGGAACAGCATGTTGAGATACAAGAGACACAGTAAACTCTATTTAGGGTGAACTCTTAAGACAAATTCTCTGATAAGCTGAGCAGTTTAAGGGCCTTTCTTGCTGATTCAGTGAGCTGTTAAGATGAACATATATTTAAGGTCCCATCATAGTACCTTACTGTATAGCACTAACATGAGCAACACGAGAACAAGGTGAGACCCTTGGTGAGAACAAGGGAAGCCAACGTTTCGACAAATTGGCTTGTCTTTTTCAAGGAGACATATGCTCTCCTCGACACAGTATATATAGGTAAGGTTCTTCTAAAGGCGAGAGAAGGTAAGGCGCGTGGGTGAGGTAACGAGCGAGAGTGTGTTAGTGGCGAGGGTGTATAATTGAAACGAAAGTTAATGCGCTACTGATAGTCAATGGAGAAATTCGAGGCATCAAATTCCTTGAGGCGCCATCAAGGAATTCTTTTTCGATAGGCCCGACATAGGAAAACATGATAAAGACTCTCTGAGACCACCTAGCACGTGGACACCGGAAGCCTAACAATGCCCAGACCTTGATCTATACATAAAACTAATCAAAAAGGAAATTCTAGAGTCAACGCAGCAGTGCGGCAAGCGCAAAAATTTGTCCCCAGCTGAACACAAAATTCTTAAAGAACTCGCGGAAAGAAACGATATTGTAATAAAACCAGCAGACAAAGGCGGCAGTATCGTAATCTGGCCCATAGAAAAGTACAAAAATGAGGCCTTCAAACAACTGAGCAACCAGGCCCATTACATAAAACTCGACTCTAACCCAACTTCGGTTTACAGCAACCTTGTCCAAAGTACAATAGCGCAGCTGCTGTCCCAGGAACTAATCACCCAGTCTGAATATCGCTGCATGAGGCCCAATAACAAAGAAGCCGGCTGCTTTTACCTTCCTACAATACATAAGGTTCCCGTAGAAGCAATATTTACAGCAGAAATTTCAGGCAGGCCTATAGTGTCAAATAACACACCTACCGAGTCATCTAAATTCTTAAATTACCATCTGTCAAACATTCCAACCACCCTACCATCTTTTGTTCAAGATACGCCCCACTTCCTTCGAATTATCGACTTGATTAACGCTAACCAAATCCTCTCCGACCGCGCTATTCTATTAACTTTAGATGTTTCTGCTCTTTACACTAACATACACATGAGGGAAGGAATTGAAGCGGCGTTGAAGTCCCTTGCAGTCAATCCTCAAGCGCACGCTCCTGAAGTTTACCTGTCACTCCTCGAGTTAGTTCCCACGCTCAACTATTTCGAATTCGATTGTATTCACTACCTACAAACTTTCGGCACAAGCATGGGAACACCATTCGCTGCCACGTATGCCAACATTTTCATGGGACAGGTTGAAGCAAACTTGATAAAATCATACCCTTTCAAACCCCACACCTACCTGCGTTACATTGACAAAATATTCATAATATGAGAACACGGCACAAACGCGCTAACCGACCTAATTAGCCATTTCAACCGCTTTCACGCAAGTATTAAGTTTACTGCTCACCACTCTCCCAGTCAGATCAACTCCTTCGACACGACTGTTTACATAGAAGCCTACGGATAATTAGATTACACCAGTGATCACCCGCGACACTGCAAGCCAGGAATTTGTGTCGGACAAGCAAAACGAATAAAAAGAATCTGCAGCGAAGAAAACGATTATATCCACCACCTAAATGACCTTAAAGTAACGCTAGCGGAACGAAACCATCCACAAATTATTCTCGACCGGGCTTATGACGTCGCGTTAAGATTAGAGAGGTAGTCGGCATTAGCTAAGAAGCAACCTACACCAGAATCTGATAGACCACCAGCCTTTATAACAAAATATTCTAATGCCCTTCCAAACATAAACAACATCCTATGAAAATACCACCCAATATTATCAAGTAACGAGCGTTTGAGAAAAGCGTTCCCGGATGTACCAAGGGCTACCTATCGCCGCAACAGAAGCTTTAAAGACATGTTAGTGCATGCAAAAGTCAGCCAACATCATTCCCCCGTAATAAAAGCATGTTCTCGCCCCAGGTGCAAAATCTGCAGGCACCTTCAAAGTGACATTAAAATTAAAAGCACCGCAAATAGATACACACACGACGTGAAAACTAGCTTTACTTGCACTAGCTCAGATGCAATTTATATGCTTGAGTGTTCCTTCTGTAAGAAGCAATATATCGGCGAAACGGGACAATCAATGAACATCAGGTTAAACGGACATCGCACGGACACAGCTAAGAAGCTTCCCAAAGCCGTTGCCAAGCATTTCAACCAACCAGGTCATCACTTTGATGAACTCTAACTCTACATACTAGTCAAATTTCCGTTCTGCGCGAGACAGAAAATATAGAGAATCGTACCTTCTTCTTCTTTCTGGGGTTTTACGTGCCAAAACCAGTTGTGATTATGAGGCACGCCGTAGTGGAGGGCTTCGGATTAATTTTGACCACCTGGGGTTCTTTAACGTGCACTAGAGAATCGTACCTCATCCATAAGTTCAAGACATTGCAACCAATAGGCATGAACGTTTCAAAGGGAGCTTTAGAATCTATTCGCGATGCTAAACTTCAAAACATGGGCAACAGCACTTAGTTATTTTTCATTGAGTTGTTTTTTTTTCTTCTTTTTTTGTTTTCATTATTCGATTGTCAATAATATTCCAACCTCCCTTTGCTTTCACTCATTCCTTTCGTTCTTTTATGTATTTGCCCCCCCCCCCCCCCCCTTTTTTAATTTTTTTATTTCAGGAGCACCATTTTTCTGCCGCTACTTTTATTCTCTCTGTCAGACACGATAGTCCACTGACCTCCAGCGGAGGAGATACCTCCCCCCCCCCCTCCCCCCCTACCCATCGTCCAGGCCTCTTCCACGAAAAAGAGGAACCTACAATGACACGTCAACCGGCTAACACACGGCGCTGCCTCAAATTCCTCCACCAACTATCAGTAGTGCATTAACTTTCTTTTCAATTCTACACCCTCGCCGCTAGCACACTCTCGCTCGTTACCTCACCCACCTGCCTTACTTTCTCTCGCCTTTAGAAGAACTTTACCTATGTATACTGTGCCGAGGAGAGCATGTGTCGCCTTGATGAAGACAAGTCCACTTGTCGAAACGTTGGCTCCTGCTCTCACCTTGTTCTCGTGTTGCTCATAGGCTTGAAATTCCATCTCCCGCATTCCCCGTGTTTTCCATAGAGCAATAACAGCCACATGTAAGTATAATAAGAACCAGGAATGCACTAGCTAGCTTAATGTAGATCACATTAGTTGACGACAATATTTAATGCTTGATTGATAATGCTTGATAATGCTGAGATACATCCAACAAAAATTCCACACAGTTTCAACAGAAGGTTTCCATTATACATGCTACGAAAGTTAATTGAGAACAATCATTCAGAGGCATTACATTTGTAGAACACTCGTACAGTGAAATCCCATTAATTCGAAATCACGTAATTTTATTTGAATAATAGTTCGAACTAATCAGTTCGTCCTGCCAGAGTCACATGTACTATTTGAATAAGGAAGAACTACCGCAAATTCAAGCTTCCAGAACTGAGCAACGGTTATTTTGAACAAAACTTCTCGCTCTCATAGATCACCTTTCGGACTAACCCGAGTCCGATGCATTGCTAGCCACCATAACAATGTGTAGCGTGGAAACTGAGCTTTTCAGCCTTGCGTTATCCATACGTTAGGCTCACAGTGCATGTGCCATGAAACTGGGGTAAAACATTTTGACATAGTATCATCATACAACTTTTGCCTCTGTAAGTCTATTAATCTTAACCAGATCAAGTCATTCAATTAGAAATCAAGGAAGGGCACAAGAAAAAGAAAAAAGAATCAATAACTGCAACCTGGCACAATGAATTTTGCAATGCTGTTAAAAACGGTTTTCTTGGCAGCCTTAACATCAAACAAAAAACACATCTGCACAGTCTCTATCTAAGAATATATTGCGTAGCAGAATACTAAATGCGCATGTATTGAAATGCCAAACAACTCCAGAATGATGCTGTTCTTTATCACTTCTCTACCTTTCAAGAATTACAAAATTTCTGGAATTATAATCAGTGAGACACATGCTTGATACTAATTAGATGATGCTAATTGGGCTTAAGAACCCTGAGCATCACCTAGGCTACGAGAGATGCCATAATAGCAAGGCTCCAGATTATTTCAGACCAGCTGAGGTTTATGTGTGCCTAAATCTCACTATACCTACATTTTATCATTCTACTACTACTGGAATCCAGCTATGGGAAGCAGGATTTGAACCCGTCAACTTGTGCTAAGCAGCAAAAGTTTAATATTGTTACTGCCCAAATGTGTAACTGTGTCCCAGTGACAGCGAAGTAACCTGGCCTGATGTGCAACAACTCCAATGAAAGCACTTTACTTACCCGTCCTTGCCTCTATTGTGACTCTGCAGATCTTCTACAAGGCCCTCACTCTTCTTGTAGTTGTCCCAGTCCAACTTGGACTTTTCCTGTGCAATTATGAAAAAAGCCTTTAGCTAAAATTTTCTTGCAAAATTATTTACTGCAACTACAATTCAAATATTCTTCAAGGGACTATGGTGTATATGACCAACACTTAGTTCTACACTGCAGTGAAAAGTACAGGGGCCCCTCAATGTATCCTTGTATCTTCAGAGCTCAGTGGACTATGAGTTGAACGCCTGCTTTTCCCAATGGGAGCAAGCATCGTGATGATATGGATCACGACATCACAAACTGCAGCTCTCCATGTATCATCCAGTGGTGCTGACGAACTGAGATTCAGAGCAATTTTTGGAGCAGCAAAATCTTAATTTTGGAGCAGTTTGGAGCATCCAGATACAGATTTCAGAGCACTTTGGAGCTAATAAATGCCAGCTGCTGGACACATCCTAAGCTAGTTCAAACATTTAAAACTGACAAGCGTTATTCCAGAAATTATTTCCTTGCTGTAAAACAATGTTGCTCTGCCTCTAAATACATGAGTTTCCTTTAATTTAAATGAAGACAACAAACCTGTTCACACAGTGTGTTGTAATTAGTTTATTCCAAGTTTAGTGAAGTTGCTCGGATGTTGTCTTTTACATCGTATGATTTTTTCAGTGACAGCTGACACTTTGTTATGTTTTCAGCAAGGCTCTAGCATCAGTCAGAAACACCTCGCCAGACAATGTCATCAATGCTATTCTGAGCCAGGCCAGCCTTGATAAGCCCCTCGTAACGCTCAGTCATTGCTTCAGACGACACCAGGTACATTTCAACGGTCTGTTTTTCCTCGTAAAGCTGAAGCCTCTGTTCAGCAACTGGCCGATTCACAACTGGCATCGACCGATTATTTCGACACCAGCAATTCAAACAAGCTCAATTATTCAGACTACTTTGAGGCATGGTACCCATCACTGGCCAATAAATTAAACGTATAAGTACGACCGAAATTTCGGACACCTTAAGGTACGCCTTCTATATAATTCGGACTCCGCCTGCACGACTGCGTGCTAATTTGACCGCCGAGTTGAGCGGAAATAGCAATATTTTGGCGTTGATACATCGTTGGCATCACCGCAGTATGGTGGTCGGCCATGTTGCCGACACCTCCTGGAAACGGAAACTAACGAAGGCTAGTTAATCCAGCACCGACCGCGCCCAAACCGTCGGGCAAGCGAACCACGGCAAGCCATTCGGGAGTGCATTCGGGTTGGCTCCACGCGTCCAGTGTTTATTCATTGACGTGTTAACTAGCGACATGGTCGCGGCGACCTAAGTTGTGTTAAGCGGCGCCGACTACACGCTCTATGTCTCCGCCGACAAGGACAGTGACTGTTTAATTAAAAAAAAAAAACGCCGTCATTCGGGTATGATAGCGTGGTCGATTCCTGCGCGGCGGTTTGGTAGCGATGCATTCCGCTCGATTCTATATGCCGCCCTTATCATCCACCGATCTCTGCCGGCTAATACCATAGAACGCAGGCGGAGCGCCGCTCTTATACCACTGACAAATCGCAAGGAGTGGCAGCGGAAAAGGTATCGCTACAAAATCACAGTCCTGTTGCCAAAGGTTGAAGATTAGATGCATGCATTATTTGTACTTTCGTCTTTTTGTAGCGACAGCATAACAATAGCAGAGGTATGGACTGACCAGATCATAGGCAAGCATACGTGCGCGCAGGACCGCGTTGACAAACTTCTGCTTTATTTTTGGACGATCCCTTTCCGGGATACTTTCACTTTCGCGACATTTCACGCGACTAGCACTGGACACGTCGACGGATGATAGCGTCCCTGGCACACTACCAAGTATGCCGACGCTAGTGACGCGAAATCCCGCTTAAGGGGGGACATGGGTTGTGGAGATTATGTCCTGCATCTTATGGCCAATTCTGATGAAAATAATCAGGCTTGCTTAGTTTTTTGTGCTGATTTCAAATATGCAATAATTTTTCTTGTAGGTCCATTTGTTCAGAAGATACACAAATCTGTCGCTCTATTGTTTCAGGAGACAATGGAAAAAAAAAACTGCTCAGTAGAAAGTGAATATTATTTCATAGCTAGATACTATAATATGCAATAAATGCAATGCTGCAAAAAAGTTTTCAAATTAAATAATAATTAGCCATTTTGCAGGTGATCAAATTTATTTCCTTGTCCTATGGCTACCACAACAAAAGAAAATTAATAAAATAAAAATATACATGGGCAGAAATTTGAAATTCTGCTCTCAGCACATTGTAATATGCAGATTAGGCTTTCTGCTAAGGGAAGAATTATTGCTCTAGCTGTTCTAGATCATGAGATATCACTCTGACAATCTGGTGAAGTCACCCAAAAACAAGTTTTGAGAAAAGTGAGAAAACATGCAAAACCTTTTTATTTGCAAATTTACAGCTGGAACAGCTCAGTAGGCACCAGACATGTAGTCCTGCTGACTTCCAGCCCCTGTGTGCCGCTTTTTCGGGGACTGGCGCAAGTTTTCTGTTGCTTTGTCCACGTTCAGTTCGGCGTAAAGTTCGCGAATCGACCGCACGCAGTCGCTCGTCAGATTACGCACCGCGCGATCGGCCGCGGGCGTCAGCTTCGCCTTCACGTAGCTCTGCCACGTTTTCGTGTGAAGAGCCCGACGGCTGATGTCCATCAACGAGAAAATGTCATTGAACGCGGTCTGTCGGTTGCCCGTTGCCTGCATGGCACGCGTAGCCAAAACGTTCACAGCAAAGGAGTTCACTCGCTCGGCACTATCAACGCGCGGGGAGCTCCACACCGACGTAAGTCTCTCCACAGTTTGCGCACATAAAACACAGCTTCACAGCGAGTCCGTATTCCCGCTCGTCTCGGACGATTTCGAAAGCACCACTGCAGTTTTTGCACGTCGCAAACATTAATCAAGTGTTCACTGCACTCAAATCCACAATCGTAAACGTAGTCCCATCAGCCGGGCCAAGTGCATCGTCGGTACTGTCACCCACGAACTCGCGTTTCCTCTCTGTCGCTGGAGCGGAAGATAACGCTGATAGATTCGCTTTGGCTTTCGCCGCTTCCTCCTTCAGCTCGGAGGGTTGCCGGTAGATCGTACCTTGCCGCGAGTGAAGGTCGAAGGCTTGGCGGCAGACGGACTCTGAATCGCAGCAGCCGCTGCGGTCGTTAGGCCTACCGTTGCTGCATCGACGATTTGGGCATCAAACGCTGAGGTTGTGGCGTCCTGGTCGTTTTGCGGCGTCGAGCAGCGCACTTTGCAGTTTTCGATGAGCGTCCGTCGTACTTTTTTAGCACCAAACTTGTGCCGCGTGCGAAATTTGCGCACCGTTTTCGACAACACGGCAAGCTTTCTCGCTGACACTGGGGCAAGATGGCGCGTCTCAATGCGCGTCTCCAAGCGCGCAGCAGACGATGGCCATGCCGTTCCGCCAATTGGGAGGCAAGCTCAAGTCACGTGCGCCAAGTGCCGAATAGGAGAGCGTTTTAGTACCATTTTTTGGCGCGCAGTTTTTAAGTGGCCAATAGCTGAATGGGGCCCGTTCTGGCGGGAATTTGAAGGCAAAAAGCGGCTCTTTCAAATGAGACCAAGATGTCCGCGCTAGCACACGTGGAAGAGCAGGTGCGCGTTTCGGAAAATGTGCCGTTTCAGCGTCAGTTTAGCCTGAAATTCAGCTAGTACATGTCGTATAAGGCATCATTGCGGCTAAAATATTGACATTATCGGTATGAAATTAACAATATAGGTGCAATAATAGCTGTACATTCCAACAATGCAATTAAAAAAAAATCGAGTTTTTTCGCGATTTTTGGTCGCCACAACCCGTGTCCCCCCTTAAGTGAACGTATCCCCGAAAGTGGTCAACCGAGAATAATGTCTCTTTTAGCCACTGGCGGAATAAATTCAGTTATTTTCTGCCGAATTTGGATATTTCTGACTTCCAATTATTTGTACTTTGATGCGGTCCCCATTGAGGCCAAATTATCAGTCGCCGTTCGATTTATGAAGCCAGTTTAGTCATGCGCACTACGCACGTCTGCGGGCCACTGCGGCCACACACGTAATGCGCAGGCGTTAATTTTGTTGCACTTCGGCGCAAAATCGTGTATTTTTATCAGGATGACGCAGGAAATCTCGTATGGCGTAATCTGGCGCATTTGGCGCAAGAGTGGGAGCACTGATCATCTGCAACACACAGACCACCACCAGGCTGATGAGCTACGTAAAGTGTTCAGAATTTATGACTTTCACCGCCTCTTCCAAGCAGCTACAAGAATGCAGTTACATTAGACAGACACGAAACGAATCTCTCAATAATGCTAATTAGCCTATACGCCAGCAGATGGTGTTGCCAAAACAGCTGGTTTGTCTCGCTAGGTAGACAATGATGCTGAGGCAAATGAAGTTTATGCTGGCCATTTTATGTACAATAGGCTTCTGTTAATTGAACTCAGATTAATTTGATCTCAACCGAAGGTCCCGCCGGCGCCGATACATTTCTATGGGCCCAAACTTTTGATATTTCTATCCTAAAATTGGCCTTTGCTGCATAATTCAAACTTATCCGGTCAGCACGCTTACGCCTGACTTCTATGGTGACCCCAATAGTGACCTCTTTAGTGGTAGCATCTGTCTCGGCGAGCTTGGGGGCAGTGAATGTGTTGAGCACGTGCCAAAAATATATCCCATTGAAAACTCCCATTTTGGCCTGCTCTAGGAAGGTTTTCAAGAAATAACCATAGCTCACAATATCTGATTACGATATTTAACCGATTCTAACGAGTGCCTTTTTTCCTTCAAGAAAATTAAACGGAAAATTACCTGCGCGGTGCAATCAGACACAAAATCAAAGCCGCCTTCGCGGCGTTCGTATGCTTCACCGTATAACACGGATGTATTGCACCGAAGCTGACTTCAACAAACGTGCAGCGAAGCTAGCTTTAAGGAATCGGTCGTCATGGTGCAACCACCCCTGCCCATTCTTCCCGCTAAAAAATCGGGTGCACGTTAGAGTTGTACTTTGATTTAGGAGCTTTAATGTAATTTATATGTTAGTTTTCTACTTTGGACACATAGAAAGTTGGCGCGCGTTTGCTTCGGGGGCGTGTTTGAATTGGGCAAATACTGCAAAATGAATCAGCAGTGTGTTTAGGCTTTTTTCTGCATATTGTTCAACCCTTTACGTAACTGGCAACTCAACAACATTCTTGACCCAACAAGCATCTGCAAAAACTAGAGAAGTCCAAATATTAGTCTGTGCGTTTCAATTTACCTTTATTGATGTACCTTCTCAACAGTGGTATTCACAAAAATGTCGATCGTGAGCAGCAGCAGATATTTTGATGACAAAACCGAAAGACTTTGTCAGTATCTTCTTAGAGCACGTGGTGGTAATATTCTCACCAATACGAAAATTTTTTCCTTTGTTTAAGCATGCTGTTATTTTTTATCACCATAAAAGTGAATCTCAATAACACGCATTGAGCTTGCCAAAGCAAGTACCAAACACCAATTTTTTATCATACATTCACCTTTAACCAGCTGGTCAAAAATATTTTTTACCTACTGTATCTCGCTAAGTTTTTAGAGAAACTCTATCATTTCATTTGGTGTGTATTTAGCCAATATAAAGAAGGAATAAAGCAATAAAAACGTTCCAGGCCAAGTCTTTCTTATCTTGCCAGTTAAAGAGTTAATTTAACCCGCCAGATAATTCGATCAATTTCGCTGGTCCCATCAGGGTCGAATTAATGGAAGTCGACTGTACCAGTTATATGCACAATGACGTAAATAGTTAATGGTATATTTTGAGTAGTGTTCCGAGAGCTCTTGAAACAAATTTGCCTAGTTGATTCAGAGCACCATACTCCAACTCAGAGTGCTTGAAGGCACTCGAAGGTAGTCTGAATGTTGTGTTGTGAGTTGAAGCTGAGAGCTAGCAGAGTTCCTGTCACGTGGCTGCTAAAGCTTTCCTTTGTGTGGCACCTGCTGCAGCGTTTTTGGCGGGAGTTTTGTGCATGACTGCCTTGTGTGTCCACCATGTTAACAGGAGCAGCATTGATGTGCTTCCACTGCTGGCTTACATTCGTGCATAAGAATGATCGAACGTTTGGCTAAGGCAAGCTTCCTCTGGCTTTGATCTCAAGCAGGCTCAGTATTGTCGCAATTCATGTCTAAGTGCATTACGAACCAGATTAATGTACCAAAGTACCCAAATTACTGCCACAGCCCCTTTTACTAAAGTAAGCAAAAAGATGCACAGTTTTCTAGCAATGAATCCTAGGCAAGAAATATGGCACATCAAAAATTCTCTAATTCAAGTTCAAAATGTATGAAAAAAGGACAGGTTTAAACACAACACTTTGCAACCTCTATGTGATGGAATCTAGGCAATAAAAAAAAAAAAAACAGGACCAACCAGTGTACTAATTTTTTGCTTCTTGTTGAACAGCTGATTCAAGACATTTCCAACACCACCAGGCTTCCTTTTTCTGAAATTAAGAAGAAAAAAAAAGTGCACTTGTAACCATTTGGACTGTAACATATCCCTCCCTTCTTTTTTTTTTTTTTTTTTCGTTTTAAATAGCGCAAGAAAATTCAGATGCCTTTTTCTATTCTGACCTGTGCGGGACTTGATTTGTCTAAATGTTAAGTATGATCACATTTTTGGACTGTTGACAGCCAAACGGTGAATTATCAGAAGCCTGACTGTACTTGCTACTTTGTTATGGTTATCTTTGCTTGCATAATGCAGGACATTCACTACAGACCAACAATTACTTATTGCCATATGGATACATCAAATGCAACGAGAACAAGCATGAGCTCATTTTGCAGCCCCAGTAGTAAACTACTCTCGATTCTCATACATCTTTCTGCATTCTCATCAGAGGCTTCACCCAGCAGACAAAAAGAGGACATGCAAGGCATCTCAAGGCACTGTCAACTTTCAAGGATGCCTTACGATTCTACAGGGGGCTGATTTAGCAGATATTCCACTCTTGTTTAACCTCTTGGCTGGAGAGCATGTCTTCAGACCCATAATTTCGGCATACCCAGTATGATCTTCATTAATGCTGGCAGTTAGCGATGTAATTTAAGTGATGCTTGCCACTAGAAGCCACTATGCCACTATGTTACAAGTTACATGTACTTGTTACCTAGTTACAATGTTACATGTACTTGTTACCTAGTACACCAATTTCCCAGCCACTGTCAGTGTTTGTGATAATGAAAAAAGTTAGCCACATGTGCAAAAAGTTTGAAGCATGGCCTGAGCCTCACCTAAGGGCACCGAAGTAAAGAAGGTGGCGCTTACCATGAAGGTAAAACCTTGCAACAAGCGTGTTTGAGTATTTGTGGCAATGACTGCTTTAATGAAAGCTCAAGACAAAACCCTGCCTGAAAAATATTTAGCTTTGAAACAGCATACCCTCATGCAGTGCGCATGCATATGAGAGTACCACTACTTAAGAGTTGCAGACAGTAGTATCAACTGTTACAGAGGGCTTACTCATTCAAATGCTCCTGATATGACAACCAGCAATGAGTTGCTGGTATATTAATGAATGTTCCTTCAATGCCATGCTATTATTCTGAACTCTGACTGAGAATAGGCAAATGATTTTATTGCGCAATTTTACTGTGAAGCTGTAAGCCACAGCTGAAGCAAGCTGTGTGAGCGCCAATGTGGGCCGATCCTGAAGACAGTGCAAAGAAGCAGTAAGCGCAGTGTGCTGCTTCTCCAAGAGGCATCACATGATGTCATCAGGTGACATCACTTGACGAAGACTTCACGTTTGACGTGATGACATCATCACATCAAATGTTATGTTACGTGAAGATGCCGTTATCATGTAACGCAACGTTTGATGTGATGATGTCATCACGCTATGTTTGACATGATGGCGTAATCACGTTGCGTCATCGTGGGCCAATCCTGGAGACAGTGCAAAGAAGCGATAAGTGCACAGTGTGCTGCTTCTCCAAGAGGCATCACATGATGTCATCAGGTGACATCATCACTTGACGATGATGTCACGGCGATGCCATTATCGTATAACGTAACGTTTGACATGCTGTAAGCGAAATGCGAAAATGCCTGTGTCCTTGCATTGTAGTGCACGTTAAAGAGACACTAAAGGGAAAAATAATTTCTTCTGTATCAGTAGATTGCCCTTCCATGATACCAAAAACACCATGAGAAGCCGCTTGGCAAGCCAGAAAGAAAAGAAAAACACAAAAGGCGAGTGGCGATGCCACCATGAAGTTCCCGCACCAGCTAACCATGACGTCATGGATTTTGACAGAGTCTTCTAGGTCCCAGTTAATTCTTTAGCGGTAAAAATTGACTACATTGTATTCTAAAGGAGACCAAGACTGAATATGGCAATTTTCACAAACATTTACTGAGCCAACGTGGCCCAAATACGAAAAATTACTTTAGAAGTCATGACGTCGCACTGAAGCGCTGATGTTGGGGTTTCCGCGCGCAATTAAAAAAAATTAACTTTGAGCTTCATTTTCTCTTCCAATTATTGACCTATTGCAGTGTAATTAATGACAACAGAGTTTTTGAAGAATACTTTACCAGTCTAAGTTAATTTACTGTTTTGCTTTAGTGTCCCTTTAAAGAACCCCAGGCGGTCAAAATTAATCCGGAGCCCTCCACTATAGAAGAGGCAACCTAAAGTTTGTCCGCGCAGCACCAGCGCCGAATACTCCCCTGGCGGAAGGATGGAAGTGTCGAAGGTCGTCACTGGGCTAGCGCACGCCCGTGTCCTCTATGGCGCGAGCGATCGTACGCGTTCTTTTCGCGACGGCAAGCGCGACCTCATCAACCAGGAAAGGTGGCACGCAATACTGCTGTGTTGTTGATTGCCACATCAGCCTCGAAAGCTGCCCGTGAAGTCCTACAGAATTCCGGGGAGGCGGTACGAGAAGGGCAGACGACAAGCTTGGATAACTGCAGTGCGCCAAGTCAAGGAAGTCACGTACTTTCGCATTCGTGCGCAATATCACGGCCGATCGATAAAAACGCAATAGTAATATGCCTGTTAGCACATGGCCGTTTGTTTAGACGTGTTGTGTAGTTGAACTGTAGTGACATCCGCAGTATTAGCTTAGCGGTAAATGCATACATGTTGCGCCGGTAAGCTCGACGACGCGAGCTCGATTCTTGGCCACGGTGGCTACATTTCGATGGGGGCGAAATGCAAGAATACACTTGTTACCATGTACTTTGATTTTTGTGCACGTTAAAGAATCCCCGGTGGTCAAAATTATTCCCTAGACCCTCCGTTACAGTGTGCCTCATAATGATATCGTGATTTTGGCATGTAAAACCCCCGAATTTAATTGATTGTACTGTTTGTTCACTCGCGATCGGCAAGGAGGAGCTCAAGAGAATTATATCCGTTTTCCAAATGCTGCAACTTAAATTGCTAGTTGTGCAGGCAACAAAAGGGGCCGCATGCTAATTTGTGTGGTGGCAATCCGTATTTAATGCAAGCTGCGGTCATCACATGCGTCGGTAAGCGGCAGATCGAAAAGCAGCGGCCCGAAACGTGCACGTTATGTTTGTTGCTTGGCTATGCTTTCTAGGTTCACAATATCCAAGCATGCTTTAAAGTAATTGCCACCTTGCACATTCTTCTTGCTTCACTTCCTGCCAAGAATCTTCGTTTCGTGTAGTAGCCGGCCATCAGTACGTGAGTTTACTTTAGCTGCGGCGGGGCATTCACCCGACGAGAAAGTAGATTTGCTTTGATGAGGCATGTATCGCTAATTCTTGCGCTCGTGCTGCAGGTCCCAAGGTAATCATTGGTTATCGTGATCTGGGTTCATTTCGCGGAGAAGTTTGTACGAGCAATTGCTCATGAGCAGTGAAAACCTTGCTCACTAACGCAATGAGTTGCCATGACTCTAACATCTGCATTGAATAAGGCATGATATACATTAAATATTTATACAGCATGATATAAGGCATTATGCGCATATGTAGCACTTACATCGTTAATTAATTTTATTTGCTTATTGGTGCCCAATGCATGTGTTCTTTCTGTGCTGACAGTGCTGATGCCACTCCCTGGGAGCCAAAATGAGAGCAGCCGTGTGTGTGCACCCAGCGACCAACGAAACCAACCGAAATTGTCACCATCTATGCACATCTCTGCAAGCATGCATGACCGCTTTGTGACTGCACCATAGAGAAATGAAAAGTGACTAAATTACTAACTTGGTGTGTACCTCCGCCACGCACTTGGCTTGCACTGTCACATCACTGCCCACAATTTGTTCAACACCATACACGTGTAGAAGCAGACGCTCCTCTTTCTTGAGGTTTCCGCCACGAAATAAGCTGTCGGCGTCGGCAACCTTCTTAAAACCGCATTGCAGTTTTTGCATCGCTGTTCAGCAAACACGCGATCTGCCGCCGTCAAAAATGGAGTGCCGTGAGCATGAGCAGTGAAGGAAAGCGCGGGCAAAACAATGTAAACAAAGCGTAGACTGCGCCACGGCGCAACCGCGCTGCTTGACATTTCCACATTGAGAGTGCTGTCAGGAGGCGCAGTAGCGACATCTGGTGATAGTTTTCTCGTCTACAGTGATGTGATTGGCCGAGGCTGTTTTGGAGCAGCTTCTTGGAGCAGCCACAAGTGCGTTTTGGAGCAGAAAAACAAGCTTTTGGAACATCTAAATGCATATTTCCAAGTGAAAAAATTGCCTTTGAAAGAGATTTCAGAAGGAGGGAGCCCAATGGGAAACAAGAACATTTTTACAAGATATATTTAGCTCAACATAAAGTTGTGGCACTAAAACATGTGAATCCCATGCATGGCTAGGTAATGACGACCCAATTAGATGATGAAGCTGTGATGACGATAGTATGACCCCTACACCATCACAATAGTATGACCACAAACCTCTCTAATCTCTACTTTAGCTTTCCAATTTGCAAGAGGCTGGGCGCTAAAATGGCGGGAACTGTAGAAGTGCACATAGAGACGTAAAGTTGGGGAACTTGACTAAGGAAGAGCGTTAGCAGTGTGCAATGCTCGCTCGCTAAGCTACACCAGCCGAAAATAGCAAAATGGCAGCAATGCAACGAAGAGAAACAAGCTCAGTAGCATGTGCAACAACTTGTCCCCATTTAACAAAATTTTCTGCCACCATGCATCCCCTTGACCAAACCACAGGAAAGCCACATCATGAAAAGGCTTTGCTGTACCAGCAGAATGCTTTTCCATATAGCGTTTATTATGAAAAGTGTGTGCTCTCACCTCTTAGTTTTAAAAGCGCCGTTTCAGCCATGGCCGGAGCCACCACATTTAAAGGGACATTAAAGGCAAAAATTAGTTCCATGTTGACTGTTAAAATAGCATACCAGAAACCTCGAAACGCTTGTTCGTGCCAAGAAAATACTTATTTTAAGAAAAAATTGCGTCTGAAGCGTCCGCGTACATCTAGCGCAATTCAAATCACCCGCGAGGAGTGGTGACGTCATGGCCACATTGTGCCGCCGATGAGTAAAATGGCGCCGCAGACTATGGAGGTAGAAAAATTCCTTCCTCCATGCCGCAGACAACGTTACGGCTTTTTTTTTTTTTTTGTGGAAAGCGCAAACGCGTGGCTAGAAACAGAGCCAAGACAGAGCCGACGGCAGTGCGAAAGCGGAAGGTAACGAGCGCGCCGAATTGTGAATACACTGATCGTTAACGCTCATCGCAATGGACCAACTAGTTAAGGACCCTGATAATGACACATTGGCTCGCAATGCTGGGCTCGATTTTAGCGGTTCAAGCTCCGATGAGCGTGACATGCAGCTGAGGGCTCCCGCTGTCAGCGTCGTTGCCTACTACGACGGCGGCCTCGACACCGGCTCTTCTGAGCACGAAAGCAAGGAGGACTCCAGCAATGCGACGTCGCGCGACGAAGCTGGTCACCGTCTGGACGTGCCGTAGCGACTCTCAAGCTGCTAGCAAATTCAAGTGCGAGTTTAGCGAGCCAGCAACACCAGCGCAGCACTACGCGATATCGGAACTACTGAAACTCGAAAGCGCGCAAAGTCGAGCGAAAACAAAACCTTTTGACCGCCCGCGTCATTATCAAGTGTAACGCCAAAAAGGTATTTTTTCTAAGAATCTAACAGAAGTAGACAAGTAGCATTTACTTCCGTCTTATATTCCAACGAAATAATCTTTTTAATACAAGTGGTTGAGTACTAGTGGCAATTTTTTTTAGGAGTGCCTTCGTCACCGGTTAAGTACCAGAATGTCCCTGGGGAGTCTCTTATCGTGTCCAGCATTTACCTCAATTTCTCGATTACTAAAGCTCTGTTCGCAATTATATTGACGCCTTAGACGTTCAAGAGCATTGCTCTATCACTTTAGCTTGACTTTTTATTTTACTTTAGTGTCCCTTTAAACTCGGCTGAACGCATTCGACATCGGCTGAAACTGTATGTGCAGATGGCGAGGGCTGAAGTTCATGTAACTAACAATGCAACACCTCTTGCCTTGCATCTCTTGCCCTTCCACACAGACGTAACTTTTCGCGACAGCAACAGCAACTTCTCATGTCAAACACGAGCTCACACCTCGGCCCTGTTGCCTGCCATTCATTCCCAGCATGCTCTGTGTATGCCTCCTTTTACGTCAGAATGCAATATGGCCAGTAGATGAGGAGCAGCCAAGGCAGGCGTTTAGAGGGATAAACGAAATCAGTGATGCTACTGCGGACTTATGATTTGGAGCAATTTTTGGAGCATCAGAAATTTCATTTTGGAGCACTTTGGAGCAGGCAATTTGGCATTTTGGAGCAGCTTGGAGCAGCTGATTTTTCACATCCTGAAGTATTTCAATTACCTGAATAATTCTTATGTTCTCACGAGAAGCTTCGTAAACATTTCCATCTATTGCAGATCTCGTGGAGAAAAAAATGCACTTGTGTGCATGCGACACACACAGACACAAATTGATATCATTTTGTATATTGCTAGTTTTCCCAGATGTCATCGGTAATATCTAGAAACAGAAATGATGGACACATTGGTGGCACGCAGTTATTATAACCACGTCATGCTGCGCTTCAAACAAGCTACTAGCTGCGTTTCCAGAGTAGATAACGTCCGCCGATGAATCGCCAATTAACCTTGAAGCCGCGAGCCTCGGCAGAAACCGCACTTTGCCGTCGAGCCGCCTTGCAAGGCAGACGCCGCGTCGGCGCCGTGCGTGGCACTGCTAAAGTCACTGGAACCTGGAACTTTGAAAGTACCGCAACCGCCGGAGCGAGCGCAGGCAACACTGCGTGGAAAATACGAGCAGCTCTTCCTCGGGCTTTCTAGGTTTCTAGGCTTGCTACAGTGAAGAACAGCACGATGGCTGCCGCAGTGGGCCCTGTGAAATCCACAAACAAAACTGCATTTTGTTTAGCTAGATACGATGTAAATTACAGGTACAGTAGCCGACGAATTTTTCGGACTCCAAAAATTTGGGCTTGTTGGATATTCCGGACTTCGCAGATGTACCGGCAGGATTCCCATAGAGCTAATGCATTTTCGCGAGCGATTTTTCGGACGAATCTAGGAGCCAATGTTCGATTTTCCAGACTAAATCACTCGCTCTGAGCCACGCTACCCGATCTTGGAGGCCGCCATGTTGGATTTTCCGCTGGCTTGGCTTCCAGTGCCTACCTGTATAGCCTTCAAGATCAGTACACGCACGCTATCCCCTCATCTCCGAGGTCATGCCCGCTCTTCCTTGGCCGACAAAACGTTCTAAAAAGCTGCACTTGCTTTTTTTTTTTTCGGTCCGTGCGCTGTGTGCAGGTGAAAGCTTGCTAGGGGCCAGCAACTGCAATTTATTCTCACGCACGCGAGAGAGGAAGGCGGCCGGAGGCGCGCGCGGACTTCGATATCAACAAGTTCACCAAGTGGGAGTGAACTTGTCGCTATTGATCCGGTGCAGCCAGAGATAGCACGGCGCTTGCTGTCGCTCTTTCCGCTTAACTGGTATCGCGAAAAGCATTTTCCCGGACTCCCGGCGGTTGCTGCACCCGAATGTGCAGCACCCGGGCATTTCCTTTCGTTTTGTTTTAAGTCTACGAAAGTTACATATACACTAAATTATACAAAATGCAAAATCTAACCTCCTTGATGACTCGTACGCGCGGCATGTGCGAGCGATGTCTGTCTGCTTATCTCCTCCGGCGCGGCTTAAATGATCACCTGACGGCAACTGACCAATCGGCGGCGCGGCGGCTAATTAGAGAAAAGGGCTGCGGTACTTTCCAGGTTCCAGTGACCTTAATTGGGACGTACGCGCTAGAGCTTTCTCGTCTCTTGTTTGCAGCTAAGGTTGCAACTAAGGCTCGCCCTATCGTCACGTTGAACATTTTAATTCCCCGGTGGTGCAATTGGCGATAGACGTCGTCAAATCCGAGACTGTTTGGCGCAATTTTCGTCGATTATATCAGGACAGCGCAGTAAATCCCAATTACAGCTATGACATTGACCTTTATGCCTGCCTTAGTGAAGTGGAAAATTTCGCATGGCTGTCGTAGGAAAAACTATTCCTGGAGCTCATTTCCATAAATTGATTACGCTCCCGGAAATAGCGCACTTTGGCGCAGTTGGCGCAGGAGTGGAATCACTGCGAAATTCATATGTAAAAAAATCTGTGCAACTCTCAAGCCTGATGTTTTCAAGAAATGACGGAAGCGTGCAGGATTAAAATTAAATTATGGGGTTTTACGTGCCAAAACCAGTTCTGATTATGAGGCACGCCGTAGTGGGGGACTCCGGAAATTTTGACCACCTGGGGTTCTTTAACGTGCACCTAAATCTAAGTACACGGGTGTTTTCGCATTTCGCCCCCATCGAAATGCGGCCGCCGGAAGCGTGCAGGAGAACGTACTCATCAAATTTAATTAGGATCTGGTGACCTCGAAAAAATCACCGGAGTTGCCCTTAAGGTGCATGAGAAGCTTTGTGGCTGTCATCAAACTAGCAAGAAAACTTCAGAGCTATAGAATTCTTTTATATTTGTAATTAGGAGCAAAACAGAATGTTAAACAGCAGTGCATATGAATGGCAAGGAAGAAAAACTACCATGGGGGAAAGAAAATATATATGAAATTGTAGTTCTCAACCACCGAGCTTCAGAATCAAGAAACAGAAGCATTTGCTGTATCTTAACCCTTCAAGCGCCAGATCCAAGTATACTCATCTTGCCACCAATGCACACCCCTGGCCATGCCCGAGATAATTTGTGAACGTGAAAGTAGACGGCGCAACCGTGGGCAACCATGGTTGCGTCATCTACTCAGAAGTTGGTTTAACTAAAATTTTATGGTAGGTTTTGTCTTTATACAACGGATGGTGCTACAAAACTCATCAATTGTCATCGTTGCTTGCGTCTTGTTTTCCGACACGGTAGGCCGGTGTAAAAAGCCGGCACAATTTTTTAATGATGCAGATATTCAATAACTTAACATTGATGTGGAAATTAAAAAACTTCTTAGGACTTTGTTGTTGATTATGAGCTTCAAGAGGCAATGACAGCAACTAAGAGGCCATGTTGCCAGAGTAACATTAATGTCATAATAAAAATCATTGATTAACCTGTCTTAATTTCCTTTGAATGTTCCAATTTAAATGTTCAACAACATATCACCAATAAATAACAATTGAATTTAAAGCCTCCTAATGTATTACTTAAGAGAGATATTGAATTTCTTGCACTTTGGAAAAACACACGGCACCCAAAGGGTCAAAACTTCGCACACACTGCAGTGCGCCTGAACATAGCCTCTTGCAGCTCTTTAAGAGTGAAAATAAAATACCTGTGGCCACCCTTAACATTATTTCATATGATGGCATTTACATACATGCACACACAGCACATACATGCACACACAGCAGAGAGCTGCCATTGCAACAGTAAGCTCTATCAACAAACAAGAATGTATTATTTGATACTTCCTCAATCTACAGTAAAACCTCGATAATTCGAACTCGGTTAATTCGAAAATTCGGTTAATTCGAAGAATTTGAGCGGTCCCGTCATTCTCAATGCAAATTCTACCGGATAATTTGAATGGCCCGCGCGGCTCTATTCGGATAATTCGAAGTTTCCGGCTAGTAGCAACGTGCGGCGGTTAGGTTAGGGCGCCCCGTCCAGTCGCCAACCGATTTTCCGAGCTCGTGGGGACTGAAAAATAGTCCGGAAAGCTCGTTCGGCCGAAAAAAAAAAATTAGTGCGGCTTAAAAAAAATCTCTAATAATGCCCTGCCTCATACTACGCTTGGAGGGGATCGACTTGCTTGGATTTGCGCAGCAATGACGTCTCCGTGTACAGTCGACACGAACATCACCGCGTTGGCGATCTCTGCCAACGGAGTTCGCCATGGAGATCCAAGAAACGAGCTTCGCACCGCTTAGCTCTCGCGAAGGTACAGGAGGTAGCGCCGATCACTGAGACATGGGTCTCCGAGACACCTGCTCAGTGTACACGCCATGTTCAAAATAGCAACCGAAACTTGAGAAAAAAAAAAAAAAAAAAAAGACTCACTGAATTAACAAGCGTGGTGTCAGCACGCACGAACGAGCCCGGCCGCCGCAGCGAGCGAAGGTTCGTGCGGTCTATCGCTTCAACGGAAACTGAGCGGCGAGAGCACAGCACATACAAAAGGTCAGAGCCGTCTGGAGATCACTTTCAAGATACGGTGCGCACGAGAAACTGCTCCAGCGCTAAGTACGCAGTTGTTAAAAGAGTAGAAGCCCCCCCCCCCCCCCCTCATCCCTCCCATACCCCCATGGCCTTTCGCACGAGGGAGGAAGTCGCGTTTACGCTCCGCCGTGCGTTCGCTCTCCATGAAAGCGCGCGTCCCCCGCGCGCTGTCACTCGCACATACGGCGGGCACGCAGCGATGATTTTATCACCCTTGGACTTTGTATGGAACCTCAGGGCGGCGACGCCGACGGCGAAAATCTGCGCTTGAAGCGTCCATATAATTGCTGTCGCAATAAAAAAACATCCCACAATAAATGGTTATAACGATAGTGCTGAGCGCATATACAAAGAAAAAAGAAAAAGTGCAGTATGTACTCTGGAGCGTTTTGTCAGTCAAGGAAGAGCGGGCATGGCCTCCGAGACTGGAGGATTGCGCGAGCTCTCTATTGATAGCGCGCGTTCCAATCTTGGAGGCTATACAGCGAGCCACTGGAATCCAAGCCAGTGCAAAATCCAACATGGCGGCCTCCAAGATTGGGTAGCGCGGCTCGGAAAGAGCGATTTAGTCCGCAAAATCGAACTTTGGGGTCTCAATTCGTCAGAAAAATTGGGTGCGAAAATGCATGAACTCAATGGGAACCGTGACGGTGCATTCTTGAAGTCCGGAATATCCAGCAAGTCCAAATTTTTGGAGTCAAGCACCACGACGCCCGCTTTCGCGGCAGTTATCGATTCCATGAACATCGTCCGCAACTTTGTTGAGTGCAGTGCGGGTGATATTTGTATGCTACGTTTTTTGAGCCAGCTGGAGAGCATGGCACTAGGAGCGGCGAACCAGCGCGCCAAGTAATCCCGCATCGGTGATTACATTGAGTAATTTTTCTCGGACATGGAAAATAAAGGTGATTTCTTTTTGCGGCAAGTTCTTGCTTGTTTTTTTTTTTTATTATTCGTTTCGATTAATTCGAAAATCCGCTTAATTCGAAGAATTTTCGCGGTCCGGCGACCTTCGAATTATCGAGGTTTTACTGTACATGCCTTTACAACACTTTGGACAAAGCTGGCACAAACCAATTCAAATTGCTAAAACACTCATTAGAGAAAGTATGACTCACTTATGCGAGGTTTTCTATTCAAGCATAGCAAAGACCATTATTCCAGCAACAATGGTGGCTTAGACAAATGAAGCCTGCATACACTGTGCTCCACATACCCAGTCAGTCCTGGTGGTGACTTGGTCGGTCCAGCCACCTCTTCTTCCTCTTTTTTTGCGAATAAGCGTGCCTCCTTAGAATCAGCTGACACTTCCTTGTCCACCCTAAAATACCAAAGACCAGTTACTGCCACTGTCAACATAAAGAAAGATTCGAGAGCAGCTACCTGTCAACACTTAACACAAATACCATGAATGCTATTCTTTTCCAAGCACTAACATAAAGCACCATGTACAAGAGTGCAGCATGATGGCACCAACATTAAATGACAACCAGCTATGTAATGAAGCAAGCTTGGCCCCGTCTTTTGACTATTCACCATTTATTGCCCACACGTAAACTAATTCATTCTTTATAAAAATGTGTTACATGTTTCATGAACTAAATAGTGCATGCTGAAGCAGTTGGTAACGGTCTTGGGTTAAAAAATTTCCATAAAAAATTTGCAGGTGGAATAGCCTTTCGTATTTTTTACCTTCCAAGTCAGACAGACATCTCACCAATGTGGAATGTATTTCATGAAACAGTTGGCCCCACTCAATGTAAGCCCGAGCCCCACCCCCTTGCTTAGCATGAAGTTTCTCATCAACTAACAAACATAACAAGAGGCCTACAGAGATCTTTCACTTATAGTGACCCAGCTGCTGCTATGGTTCAGTTATCATGAATGGAAGCAATTGAAAGACACTGTTGCCATAGCAACATGAGAGGAAAAATGAGATGCACATGGAAAGTACTCCTAGCATACATACACAGAAGTTGATTTGAGGCCACACTAGCAGCAACCTTCCGACCTTAAAATTACATACGGCACCTGCTAGACATATCAGTGTCCCATACCTCCAGAGGGGCCGTGGGGCGCTGTCTACACATCTCGATTTTCTTGATTGTTACTTTACTCTCGATCAGCCATTACAATGTGAAAAATTATTGCAAGCTGGGCCACAAACATATACATAGCAAAATAGCTGAAGAAAAAATCATCGCCCAAGCACTCCGTACAGATGGTAACAGCGAAGCTGAAATGTGCGGCCCGGTGTTTATAACTGGGTTAATCCCGACAGTACATTAAAGTCTTTTTCAATTATTGGTTACGTCTATGTTTCTTAATGAGGTTACACACACATACATTCGGCTGCGACGGAGAAAATGATGTCACTGACAGAATGCCCGCAGTCCGCCGTTGTCACATTGCCGCTCGCAATTCTTCAAAATTAAATCTGCCCGTCACGTAAGATAATGAATGACTCATATCCCCTTAAGCAAGGGCTCATACCCCCATAAACGCAGCCTCCCCCTTACGACGACAGAAAAGAAGTGAAATTCTGAGCTGAAATGATGAGTAGCAATGGAGCCAGCTGTGGAAGAAGACGACAACAAACGCGGGAGCAGCGGCATGAGCGTGTTCGCGCGGTGCGCTGAGCGGCGCCAATGAGCCAACTGTGAAAGACGACGACGCTCGAGCCATTGCTGATGATGATAGTTTCTGCGTACAGGCGACGGACGGACAAATTCGTTAGCCATATACAGCTTCGCTATAACAAAATCAAGAGTGCTCACTTGATGGTCTCTCCAGCAAACTCCAGTAACTGAGTAATTTTCACTTTCTTCTCTGATGGGGGCGCTTCTTGGGAGCTTGCGGTGGAGGAAGACGGTTTACTGGGCTCCTGCAAATAAGATGTTAGAATAGACATGATGGTCTTTTCACTTAAATGTGAAATTTTTTTTAGTGGATACAGTCAAACCTCAAAATAACGAACCTCTATGTAACAAATTTCGCGATGTAACAAACTATTTTTATTTCCCAATCTTAGTTCCATTGAATTAACGAAACCTCAAATGAACGAAATTCGCGATATAACGAAGTTTTCACTGCAAGTACAACTTCGTTATATTGGGGTTCTACTGTACTGTATCAAAAGCTTTCCCTACAAAATAATTTATAGTGCCTATGTAAACAAATTTCATACCAATCATTTATTATAAATTGCTTGATTGATTTATTAGGTTTACCACCATCTAAAGTAACAGAGGTACCACGAGAGATGCTGCCAACGGAGGGCCATGGATAAACTTTGACGACCCCAAACTCTATACATTAATGCTTCGCATTCTGCTCCAATCACAATGCAACCATTGCGACCATGTATTAAAACCAGCAACCTAGTGCTAAGCAGCAGAATGCCTTGGCCATCCAGTCACCACAGATGGTTAAACCCACAATCAATCCTGAATACAGTGTACACCGCTTATAACGTAAGTCGCCGGAGTCGCGAATATCCGCACTATAACCAAAACAACTATTTTATTGCGATAAGGGACACTCCAGGCGCATTTCTGCCGTCGCTGTCACCGTGCTCTAGGTTCTGTATTCGCTTACTAAATAAATTAAGCACGGTGTCGCGCGCGCAGAAGGAAACATGAACACATCTCGCTCGTTGACCGGAAACGAACTGTCAAAACACTTGAGTGAAGCGCGGCGAGCGAATTAACGCGACCTATAAGCGGTGAAAACACAGTGCGCGGCAGACTTTCATTGTTGCAGATTGCTTTAAAGATAGGGTCAAGGCGATCGTATCGCCGAATTGAATCATCGCAGATTAAGTCCTGCTTCGGTCCACTGAAACCGTTCCGCATTGCTTTGCTGGCGAAAATCCTCTCCTCCTGTTTGCGCCAGTCCCGAACGCAAGTTTCGGATTCTCCGAACGCCCGTGATGTGGCCCGATTTCCATCCGTCTCCGCACGCATGATCACTTTCCTTTTAAATGTGGCATCATGATGAACTTGGTGCTTCATGCTGATAGAGCAGATGCAGAGAACGTGAAGACAGACAGTAGCCTATTGCCTAAGCACGTGTACTGCAGCACATGGAGGAAGCTACGGTAACTAGGCTCGAGAGTAGCTAGGCTCAAGAGTAGCTAGGCTCGACGCGCGTGCGAGGCAGCCATTTTGAAATGCCGACGGCTATATGGTAACGCAGATTTAGGGTCGTACTCGATTCTAACGCGCACACAATTTTGGACCTGTTTTATCGGGAAAAAAAAGTGCACGTTATATTCGAGTAAATACAGTATTTGTGGCTTGAGGGGAGCGTTTGCCGTCTAGGTTGACTGCTGAACTTCCAGGCAGCCGCACTGTAACCGGTATTTCGTGTCCCGCAAATGCACTATAAGCGATACGCGTAAACATAGAGTGCTATGGGAAAATTAACGGGAGTCTGAAAAGACCGTATTATATCCGGTCCTGCACTATAAGCGGTTACGTTATAAGTGGTCTATACTGTAGTATACAAAACAAAAAGTCTCATGAAAACATAGCAATTAATGGCAAGTAAATGAAAGGAAAAGAGAGAAGATCCATTTACCATTTATGCAGCGCTGATGTACGATTCCGAAGAGTAAAAGAATTAATAAATAAAAAAATCCGAGGACCCCTAAACACTTCTTTTGAGTTGTGAATGCGAAAGCATTAATGTCCAACTGAACACTGCTGTGCGGTCCTTCGTGCTATGAACTCCTCGCGGGGAAGCGAGTGCATTGATATGCTTGGTGCATTTTGATTTGGCCTTACTGAGGCGCAGTCAGAACGCAGGCAAGAGCTTGCGCGGACTAGGAATGTTTGGATAACACAGGGTTCAGAGAGCGAGGGTGACGTGCATCAAGGCGATGCCCTCTCCCCTCACGCAATACTGCGGCAGCAGGTATCCCCTTTCGCCTGCTCTGCTTCGTCGAGGCCCGAGCCAGCAAGCGCTAGCCAGTGCCATGCGCTCATGATGTGGCGTTGCAGACAATGTGAAATGAGGCACCGTTTCGCTACAGACACCGCTGACTTTTTTGCGCAAAGAGCCATTTGACGCTTTTGCATCAATGAAGAATCAGAGATGCTGTCTGCTTGGGCAAAACAATATTCATCAATATGCATTCTATATTGCTGCCCTTCTGCCGTGCCATGTGTGATGCAAAACATAACAAATGCTCTGAAAGTGATCCCAGATGTTGCAAGCAGTTGGTATTTCACCTATGAGGTGTCCTAGTGATGACGTATGTATTAAAGACAAGTGGTTCACAACAAGTTTTGCCAAGATTTATTGCAATTATAAAAATCAGAGCACTAATTCATTTATTCTAATAACTTTTTAAATAACACTAGGGCAAGTTTCAAATTTGGAACAGAACTTGGAAAATGCAGAAGGCATTGAATATGGCAATCAGTTCTGTGGAATCCCACAAGGTGGAGAAAGGTTCATGAAAGGGGAAAAACTGTCATCCACCTGAATGTAGCACTAAGCTACAGTCGGAGTAAAGGGAGCAGTTTTTAGTGCAACAGGTTGCAATTTTGATATGCTGCCTTTTGTGGCTGATAAAGGAGCAAATGTCTTGCGTCAGCTGAAGGGATAGCAATGCTTTTTGTCACATGGCTGGACAGTGGCAAACTGTTGTAAGAGAGTGAAATTCTGTGCTTGACGCACGCCATGGACTCTGTCAGGTTATGTTTATCAATAAGCGATAATGCATGCACACGTCTCTTGCCATTCGAAGCGCCGCCCCATTTTTGTATAAGTACAAACAGCTGGCATTGTGAACAGCTACATGAACATGCAGTGCACTCTAAGAATACTTGCCCAGGCTCAGCACTTTGCGGCACTAGACTTGAACTTTAAAACCGGACTTGAAATTTCAATGTCTTTGTCTTTATAGCCAATAAATGCACAGCTGCATCATAATTTTGCATTGATATTTAGTACTGGAGCTGTTCAAGCAGATTCAATTGAACTCATATAGCAAATGCAACAAGGTGCTTATGCTGCGCGTCTTAAAATGACAAACCTAGAATAATCAACAGTAACATCTCAGCTTGCATTCAAATGATTCTGGGTGCCGGAAGAAAATTCACAAACACCAGACAACATAAATGTATTTCAAGCAAGGCAGTCAGCAAAGCTTTAGCAATGACATGATCTTGCACTATGGATGAGGTTGCAGACAGTCACTGAAGACTGAAAGTGCAAAACTGATGCAAGGCAGTAGTCCTTTACTCTTTTTATAGAGTAATGAGGTTACACACATGTCAATAAACTAATCTAAAATATAATAACATTACTTAGGATTTTCTTGCTTTTGCTCAAAATAAAAATTTTTTGCGACATAATTTAAAATAGGACCAACAGTTGTTATAATGACCTGACTGCACTATCCAGTGCACTGAAAGATAGGGATTTGAAGAAGCCATCAGAAAGCATAAGTGAATTTCAGAGCTGTAGTGAGGACATGGTCATGTGATTACAACTGAGTGCCTTGAAATTTTGAGTTTTTCAGATAAATCCAAATTGTCTACTTTTCTTACTGGCAAGTGTTTACCACATTTTATTAAAATCTAAAAATGCAGAACTCTATTTAATTGTCCTGTTCAAAAAGTGCTACAGGGCTTGAACATTTTGTGAAGGCTTCATGCATCATTGCAATGCTCAATGCCACCTCCAGTCGCACTGCTGGCAGTTATGTTATGCGAATTTAGTGAATTCACACTTTCAAAGCCTAGGGTGCATTCAACCTCGCCAAAAGCCAGGAATCTCACATTTTGCAATCTACAACTATTAAAATGCGCCTGCTGTGGCCAGCAATGAAACCCAAAGTCCTGCAAGTCGCCATATCAGTGGCATGGCTGAGTAGCCAGGAATTGTTTCCTAAACTCCAAAGACTTGGCTTCACATATTTTAAAGAATCTGCAAAACTTTTAACGAAATTTTTTACGCACTTGGCATCGAATGTTAAGCCAAGTAACTTACAGTGACTGCAGTCACGGCAGGGATAGTTCGTTTCTTTGGAATGGGTTCAACATCTCGCAAGAAATCAGACCACAGGAGGTCTGCTTTTTTCTTCTCCTCTTCAGGAGTAAGCATAGAAGTTGGCTCCTCTGCATCACCTGCCGTATTAGGGCTGGCACTCTCATGTGCTGGGCTATCTTCACCCTCCAGAGAAATGCCGCCTTTGCGCTTTCTACAAAAAACAATGAAATGCACATTTATGCACGTAAATTGTTAGAAGTAAGACAAGTTCAAATATAAGCAACAAAGCAAAAGCAAAATGAACACTCAAGAATAAGCTATAAATAGTTTTACAAATAATGTGAAACACCACACCCATATATGGCTCCATAATATATCATGACATGTGCCTATTTTAAGCATCCTCATAGAGAATTATTGTGTAGTCTGAAGAACTTTTCAGTGCTATTTTTAACAATCTGGCAAGTTGCAAAACTCTCCTGGAACAACCTTAGATGACACTACTGATTCTTGCAGTTTGGAGGCATATCTCTTGGAAGAGCATTACATTGCTGACTTAAATGAAGAGGCATGAATCCAAATGAGAGTAGTTCACAGAAAGATGGAGGCTTGAAGTGATGAATAGTGGTCGAATAAGGAATGTCACTGAAGCCAATGTTTTGATAAGGAGACCTGGTCTTCTACAGGGCAGCAACTGCTTTCCTTAGCAGCAGTCATGTGTGTAGCTTGCTCCTAGCCGGTGTGAAGAATGAGGTAAGGAAAGTCAATTTGTTTTTAAAAAGGGGGAAGGGGGTGGGCAAAAATGGGGGAAATGGGGGAAGGGGTGTTTTAGGCAACAAGTAGAGGTACTGCTGTTGGTTCTTCAAAGAAGCAGGGGTGACAAAAACAGAAGGGGGTTCATATGTGCAAGTAGGCACTGAAAATACAGCTCCAAGTCTCCCCACAAGACGGAAAAATAAGATATGCTTTTTAAACATGAGAAAAAGGGTCGAAAGAACTAGGTTGTACCAATACATATTTAGTTAGGAGTAAAAGTATGAATACACATTATGCCAAAGGCTGGGAGAGAGAGAAACGAGATAGACGTGAGCTACAAGAAGAGACAGGGTGAACTGGAGATCACTGGGAGATACCATCTTGCAGTGGACATAAAGATAGGCTGATGATGATGTATATTTTTATTGCAATTGCACGGAAAGCACAATTCCGCCATTTTAGATGGATTATCTGAGGAGGCAGATGTTACTTGAACGGCCAATCTCGATGTTCATTCATGTAGCTAATTAAAAACACTACCTTTTTAATTGTTCACGTTTTTATATTCTGACATTGTGAACTAAAAAGTCATGTCTACTTAGCAGAGATCCTACGACTATCACCATTTTTTACATATCTGTCTGCAACATTTCATATGAAATATATTCGCGTTCATGTAAGTTTCCTAAAAGCCTTTCTCTAACATTTTGAAACCAATATAACTGCAACACCAATATATATTTTACCACTTTTTTGGCACGGATACTTTTAAGGTGATGCTAGTCTTGGGATTTCTGCTAAAGAGATGACTTCACCACTTCTCCACTGCAATTTCACTACTTCAACAAGCGAAGTTTATAAGTGAATATTTTTAATTATCTGTATCGAGATTTCAATTTGTTGTGCAAGTAATGTGTGCCTCTTCATAACGATTCATACAGCCACTTGGAAGAGGCCAAATTACTTTATACTTCATAAACAATTTTCAAAATTCTGGTCAAACTAAAAATAGACAGTACCACTCAAAACGAAATGGGAACAGCATTGCGCACTTGCCTGAGCATTCACAATCACTGTGAACCCATGCGATCGCTGCATTGAGACATCATTGCCAGAGGTTGTACAGACAGCACTACAACACGAGTTATTTCCCATCATACTCTCACGGCAATTGCACTTTTCAGGTAAAATTTTGGCTCAGCGGACCCGACTGCAACGACCACAGACAGTGGTTGTGCAATATATTTCGTGAAGAGACGGTGTCTGTCTGTGTTTGCAGTTTGTCCAGGAACATCATTTTAACAGTTAAAAAATTCCCTTGTTTTGAAGGCATTTACAGAAATTTCCAGAAGGGAGCCCATGCGGTGCTTCATTTAAGTGCTGGTAGCCAAGCCATACGGATCACGCCATGTTATCTCTCATACTGTGCCCAATAGCTTTGTTTAGTTTTTCACACCTTGTGCCATTTAGAAAATATAATTTTTGGTCTAATGCTAGACGCCATCCATAAATCAGATCTTTTTTGTCCATAAAAATTCTGGTCCATAAAAGTTCTGGTCACAAAAAATAATATAACAAAGCAAATCAGTAGTTTTTGGTCTCTTGAGAGATAGAGTGAAGAGTTTAATTAGAGGATACTGACAAGTATCCAGAGCAAAACTTGGCACTAATATGTGCTCCTTATAGTGCTATTTACACTGCCAATGTACAAAGAGTGGTTCTGCACAATTCTTTCAAGTGCTATAACCTTTTGAAATCCCATGCCATTTATTTATCGATTCATTGCTGTTCTTAATGCATTCACATGTATGTTGGCAGCGAGAGTGCTTTTGCACCTGAACACACTGGGAGGTGGCAATATTTAAAACCAAAGGTGTCATACACATGCCATATTTTTAACCAAATTGTCATGTTTTAAAATGACATTTTTCTTGAAAGAATGTATAAATTTGGGCTTGTTGATTCTACATTAGCCTACTAGCGCACAAAAGAAACTAAGCCCCAGGATAATGTAACAATTCCATGCCAATGCCATTCCTTTTTGCGCTTCGTCAGTAATCAGAGTGGCAGTTCGCCTGCGTTATCAATGAGATCAGTTGGCCGTGAACGGTGGATAAGTAGAGAGTGGAATTTTAGGCAAAAATACCTGTTTTTTTCTGATGCCCTTATCGTGCCTATTTAACATACAAGCACAGACTATTGGTCTAGAAATATTCTAGTGCCACTTTGTTTGTGCCTATAAATGCCTATTTCGATTTTGGTGTCAATATTGGAATTTTTGAGTCTAAAAATGCCTTTTTCAGTGTTTTGTCCCAGCCTCACTTTATTTACATAAATAATGTTAACACCCTCTGGGAAACTTGGCTGACGGCAGCCGGTTATTACAATAAACACTTCGCTGGTGCAAAGGCTGTTATTAACAGCTTTTCAGCAGACGAGAGCATCGCTATGCGACGATACACATGAAAGCCACTTAGAGTAATTGTGCGCTCACTTTACGTTCTTAGCCAAGATCATCAAGAATGCTCGGGTGCAAATCTGACTGGGAATGGAGGGCTCATTTTGGATGTTCAGAAAAAGTTCACCACCATCCCCAATGGACCTGTTGCTGATAGAGTTCGTTTGAAACTTCAATCTTGTCTTGGACAAAAATTCTGGGTTTTTCAGTATTGAAAGAACTGTCAAAGGTTCTGACCAACAAACATTCTAGATTTTCAGAAGGCATTGGATCATAGATTATTGTGAAGTACGAATATGCACTCCTAACTTTGGTGGATGTCGAACGTTGCTTTTCTGCATACAGCCCAAGACTCGGAGAAAAAAGTATTGACAAACCCAAAAATCTTGTGTGCTTGTTTATCACTGCTTTCTCAACTTTTCTCATGGTGTCTATCATCATCATCATTAGCCTATATTTATGTCCACTGCAGGACGAAGGCCTCTCCCTGCGATCTCCAATTACCCCTGTCTTGAGCTTGCCGATTCCAACTTGTGCCTGCGAATTTCCCAACTTCATCACTCCACCTAGTTTTCTGCCGTCCTCGACTGTGCTTCCCTTCTCTTGGTATCCATTCA
The DNA here is from genome assembly GCF_013339745.2 of Dermacentor silvarum. NCBI lineage: Eukaryota > Metazoa > Arthropoda > Arachnida > Ixodida > Ixodidae > Dermacentor > Dermacentor silvarum. Next base: position 101,493,515 of record NC_051154.1, on the reverse strand, counting down.
GTAGCCCTAATGGTCCACCGGTTATCCATCCTACGCATTACATGGCCTGCCCAGCTCCACTTTTTCCGCTTAATGTCAACTAGAACATCGGCTATCCCCATTTGTTCTCTGATCCAAACCGCTCTCTTCCTGTCTCTTAACGTTAGGCCTAACATTTTTTGTTCCATCGCTCTTTGTGCGGTCCTTAACTTGTTCTCGAGCTTCTTTGTTCAAGGGACACTACAGAGAAACCGGAAGTTCAGCTTTAATGGTAGATTATCCTGTCACGATCACAGACATACCATTCTTACTGCGAACAGAGGTTTAATAAGCGAGAAAATAGCGAAAACTGAAGGATAGGTGCTGACGCCCCTTCGAATTTCCCACACTACACGTTCGTGATGTCGGAGATCACAAACGCAGCCCGGCTGCGATTGGTCGAGAGCGATTTATTGCTGTTAATAAAACTCAAAATGAAAACCTTAAACGTACATAAACAGCATTTGCCAACTTTTTAAGCCGTTTCAAGAGAGGATGTACAAGTTTAGCACAAACTAAATAAGTTATAAGAAAAAATGGCGTGGCGCTACATGCGGTCATGATAGTTTCGTTTATGCTCCATGCATCATCGCGCGCACCTGTTCCGCTCTACAGTGTTGCAGTGTTTGGTTGCATGTTGCGTGGCTCGAAAAACGTTGACTGCGCGGGAAACAGCCAGAAAATGCCTCATGTGTGTAGTGTTGAGGGCTGTATAAATGGTGCAAGGTGCTTGCTCAGGGGCAGCGGCAGTGTTGACCCGACTGTGTCCTTTCATGTGGTGCCGTGCGATGAGCCCCGGAGTTCGCAATGGCTCAGTGCTCTGCCAATGATAAAACGGCAAAAGAGCCAGCATTTCTCGCCCTCGGAGTATGTATATAATCCTGCCCTCGGAAAGTATCTTGGCGTGCCCCAGAGGCCAGTCCTTTCTCGAGCAGCTGTCCCATCAATGTCGCCTTCATCAAAACCCCTACTGATGCCCCTGCAGCTTCAAACTGGCGGCTCGGTGAGTGCTGAATGTCATTAAAAAAGACACGAAAAAACCGTACCGAGTACGCGCGCAACTTTCTACGCTTTTTCTGTCGGGAATATTATCGACTGACGGACCGGCCACCTCGACTTCCGTTGACGAAAACGAGGCTTCACTTTCCGTCGGCGCGGCCCGCTGCTCACCGCCATCGTACGCGGAAACATCTACCGCGCGAGCACGGAGGATCATTTTGTGCTCCGTTTCACTGAAGTCACTCAAATGCAGTCCCACTTCCCTGGCGAGCTCTTCGTTGCAAGGTTCAGCGTCAGCAACGGTATCCATCGCGGCCACAGAACACCTAAACAAAAGTCGCAGTGAACGCAAACGCAGCGGCCATGCAGCCTATGATGGAGCGAGTGCCTCGGCCGTTTACAAAAGCGGTGATGTATCATGGCGCCCTCCAATTCGCTGAGAGCAATTAAATCCGTGATGACACTGCTTCAGCGCCGAATCTGGGGTGAGAGAAATTGAGGAAAAGATATTTAGTCTTTGTTTATGAATTTCTCTGCTAATAACTCATATTCTTGGACCCAACAAAAACTTCATGCATTCCTGAAGGTCCCTCTTTTATTCCAGCAGAACTTCTGTTTCTCTTTAGTGTCCCTTTAACCTCCAAGTTTCTGCACCTTGTGTTAGCACCGGTAGAATGCAATGATTGTACACTTTTCTTTTCAACGACAGTGGTAATCTCCCAGTCAGGATTTGGTAATGCCTGCCCTGCCGTATGCACTCCAGCCCAATTTAATTCTTCTATAAATTTCTTTCTCATGATCAGGATTCCCTGTGAGTAAGTGACCTAGATAAACGTACTCCTTTACAGACTCTAGAGGCTGACTGGCGATCCTCAATTCTTGTTCCCTTGCCAGGCTATTGAACATTATCTCTGTCTTCTGCATACTAATCTTCAACCCCACTCTTACACTTTCTCGGTTAAGGTCCTCAATCATTTGCTGTAATTCGTCCCCATTGTTGCTGAATAGGACAATGTCATCTGCAAACCAAAGGTTGCTGAGATATTCGCCGTTGATCCTCATTCCTAAGCCTTCCCAGTCTAAGAGCTTGAATACTTCTTCTAAGCATGCAGTGAATAGCATTGGACAGATTGTGTCTCCGTGCCTGACCCCTTCCTTGATAGGTATCTTTCTACTTTTCTTGTGGAGAACCAATGTTGCTGTGCAATCCTTGTAGATATTTGCCAAGATATTCACGTATGCCTCCTTTACTCCTTGATTTCGCAGTGCCTCTATGACTGCTGGTATCTCTACTGAATCAAATGCTTTTTCATAATCTATGAAAGCCATATAGAGAGGTTGATTGTACTCTGCAGATTTCTCTATTACCTGGTTGATGACATGGATATGATCCATCGTAGAATATCCCTTCCTGAAGCCAGCCTGTTCTCTTGGTTGGCTGAAGTGTTGCCCTGATTCTATTTGAAATTACCTTGAATATTTTATACAATACTGAGAGCAAGCTAATGGGTCTATAATTCTTCAATTCTTTAATGTCTACCTTCTTATGGATGAGCATAATGTTGGCGTTCTTCCAGCTTTCTGGTACACTTGAAGTCGTGAGGCATGGCGTATAAAGGGCCGCAAGCTTTTCAAATATATCTCCTCCATTCTTGAGTAAATCGACTGTTATTCCATCTTCTCCAGCAGCTATTCCCTTGGTCATGTCCTTTCAAGGCCCTTCTAATTTCATTGCTAGTTTAGAAGGGGCCTCTGTATCCTGTTCATCGCTACTTCGAATAAAGTAGCTTGGCTGCTCTGGGCCCTGTACTGCTCAGTATAGAATTCTTCCACTGCTTTTACTATGTCATTGAAATTGCTGATGATATTACCCTGGTTATCTTTCAGTGCATACATTTTGCCTTGTCTTATGCCTAGTTTTCTTCTCACCGATTTCATGCTGCGTCCATATTTTACTGCTTCCTCAATCTTTTCCACGTTACAATTTCGGATATCCCTTACTTTCTTTTTGTTGATCAGTTTCGAGAGCCGCACTAAATTTCAGATAAATCTTATAACCTACGCAACTTTTGTTTTATCAATAGTGAATTTCACAAAACAGGGAATTAGTGGGTTGTGCTCATAAAAAAATTATTTATTCTCAGAAGCACAGCATAATTTATTATTTGAGCCTATACATGCCTAAAGAACAGTATTTCGTGCCTAGATATGCCTTGAATGACATCTTGAGTGCCTGTTATAGGCGCCTAAAACAGCATTTTAGTGCCTAACATCCAGTCTCCAATGATAGGAGTGGCATTGAATCGAGCGGAAGGAAATGCTACATTACACCGGCCTAGGACATCACATCTATATGTGAAGAAAATGCAGAGCTTTCTCCAAGTCTATTGTGTCCTTGTCTCTTTTGTGAGCTAGAAGGTTAACATGGATATATTTTTCGTTGCTGTCTGATTCAGCTGTGTTGTCTGATAACACTGCAAAATCGGAAGCCAGGATTTAGATACGTTCAGATCCTCACCTTGACGATTGCTTTTTCGTTGTTACCTTGCGCTTCTTCCCAGCAGGTATCTCAGCGTCATCCCCAGCATCGTTTTCAGCATCCGACTCATCAATTTCGCTCTCTTCGGCTGAAAAATAGTCAAGTGACGCTGTGCAATGGGAAATCAAAAACCTTACGCGCACACACCAACTTCCAGGTTGTGGCATCTGACGAGTCAGTTTCACTGATGTGACGCCCTACAAATTTTTCAGAAAAATATAAAATCTAGCTGCTTTTACAGATTAACACAACTGTTAGCCGTAGCCGTTTGAGAAAATGCAGAATGATACAAGTTCCCCGTGGGGCCATAGCAAAGAGTGGGGCAAAGTTCTGACTGTGTTGCAGAAGTCGCAGGGCATGACAGCGCTCTACTTCGACAGGTAGCACCAAGCAATGTCACCCCTCCTCGAAAAAAGCATTAACCGCCAGCACAGCTCATATAAAAGGTATGTGAGCTACCGACCGCGCTTACGAGCCGAACGCTTCTGAGGCATCATCGAATTTATGAGAGGACAGTCTAGAGATTGGCGGCACGTACCCGATGGAACGTAGTCGTCATCTTCACTTTCAGAACTGTCGGCTGGCTTTGTCAAGTCAAAAGTGGACATCCTGCAATCTCGGAAACTGTATTACTCAGTGTTTTCTTCTCTCGTCTCTTAAAAGCTTGCTCAAAAAGTGTTTCGAATGCACATCACTGATGCATTACATGAACGAGAGTTGTTGAAGCATTGAACACCTCTGGATCGATCTTGGATTGGCTACTAAGCAACTACGGGTAGGCGGCTACGAACTGTTGTCTGCTGTTGCAGCTTCGCCCATGCTTCGCTGCTGTGATCATACTGCAGTAGTGCCCTGGACAGCGACGGGTTGCAAGTAATGTCATTAACGCGTGTTTACGTCAAGTTTTAACGATGTAGTTAGCAAAGACAAGGAATAAAATTTTTATGTTCGTGTCAAGAGTACTGCGACAGCTTTGGAAAGCTACGAGTCCACTTCACTTTTTGGGTGAGCGCTTTCTGCTAATTGTATCGAGCGTCGCAGCCCGCTGCGAGCGAAATGTTCTTATCGTGCTCACTTGTGTAACGTAGCAACGATGAAGCAGAAACGTTCTCTTTTTTTACATATATTGTGCAGCTCCGCATCAGCACTATGCGGAGCGGTAGTTTTGCTAGGCAATAAAGCGCGCGCTTCTGCGTGCAGCTACTGCGGCGCTAACCACACTCGGAGCCATTGCTCAAGCTCACCATGCTCAAGCTCATTTTCCCCCTATGATCTCTCGACATAAATGTCATCAGTGCGTCAGCGTATTTTTTTCTTAAAATAAATGAAGAAAAGTACGTTATGTAAAAACACACAGGTAATTACAATAGCGCTAGTTTAGCAAAATTAGGACACCCAGTGGTCACAGTCGTGTCCGACTGGTGGCAGTGGTATAGGTGTTATGTGGTGCAGCCGACATCGGCAGTTGCGGCCCGGGCGTTTGAAACACGTGGTTAATGTGTAGCTGTGTAAGTTGTGTGTTGCTGTAAATATATTAGTGACAAGGTACGACGACCTACTCGGCGTGTGCGGGAAGGCAGTCGTGGTAACGATGTGTACGTACTGACAATAATTTTCCATGTCCATGCGCTTTCGGGGGGTGTAGAGCAGTTCGACATAGTTTCGTTTTCGGACCTGTGTGCACGTGTCAAACATTAGGGCGACCGGCGGACCGGCGTAGTAGATTATTTTCACTGTTTAAATATTCTTGAGTGCAAATGGCGTGAAATATTGTAGATTTTAGCGTGAGGCACGTGTCCTTCGCTTCGGCGATATGCTATCTCGCCCGGCTTGTCAATGGTCCGAGCGGAGCTGCCTGCGTTATCACCAGATAGCCCGGCCTATCGTGAGCGTTAGATAAGGAAGGAATAGAATCGAGCGAAAGTAATCATTACATTATGCCAGCCCTACATCGTATTCCGCTTTGAAAATCGTTCTCGTGTTGTCTTTCGACACGTATGCGCAAGAGGAAGCTTTAGCTTGGGGGCCTCTTATCTAAAACATGGGAAAGGAGAAATTGTTTTTCTCGACAACCACTGCGCCACATTTGATGAGGTTTGTTGCATTTGAAAGAAAGTGTTAAAATCTAGTGATTGTTGGTTGCGAATTTTCGATTTAAATCGTCACTATTGTAATAAAAGTTTACAAAAATCGCAAATTTTCAGAAAAGGAAACTATCTAGTTTAGAACTCTACTCTGCTATAACAATGATATCAATTCTGTAAGTTGCACCTAATAGTACATCTTATACATGGCTCTTAAATAGACCACTAATTTGTGAGTTGAACTTTTGGAAAACCCTTGTAAACAACGTAGCAGATTCACGTAATATATAAATTGACATATCAAATTTGTCCGCTTTGGATGCTCTAATGGATGCAGTTTACAGAACTGCGATATCTGTTCTAGGTGTCGAGGTATGAATTTGTAAACTTCGTGCTTGTATGTATAATTTGTTTTGTCAAGCTTACCAATTCTTGAAAATTCCATTGAATAAATTCAGGCCCCAAATCATTCCGCTTCCAACAGTCACTAAAATTTAACTTTTTTTTCTCTCAAATGCATCAAATTTCATTAAATTCGGCCCAATGGTTATCCTAGAAAAGCATTTCTGCGTTTTATGTGTATTTGGATAGGTGGGCATCAGAGTTGGGCCCGAGCTAAAGCTTCCTCTTAAGCGCAGGTTGCTAATTGTGCCCATACCTACCAAAGTGAGTGTTTGACAATAAATGCCAGCATGTGTAATGACACTGTAATCGTAGATGTCGAAGTTGTGGTGCCGATCAAAGTTGAAATATGGTTTAACATGAAGCAAATATGTACTGTTTTAGTCTAGGCACCACCTTTGCTCAACAGTACAAATGCCCCCTCCCCCCCCCCCCCCCCCCCAAAAAAAAAAAAAAAAAAAAATATTTATACTGGCAGGTCTTGTTCAAAAATGATTTCATCTCTGTGTTAATTCTTTGGTACGTGACACGTCTTGATTGGTTCAGTTTTGAACAATAGCCTAATTTGCTTTTCTTTTACGCTAACAGACGTTGTGGGTGACACTTCGCTCCTTAAGGCAGCAAGGAAAGGCCATACAGTGAAAGTAAGACCGAAGTTCTTGTGTAGTAGCCATATTTTTTTGAAAAGTTCTCCCAGTGACTATGTCAATAGCTGTATTGTAATATTACATCATTGATAGCATATATTTGGATCAAATAAAATGGTTCACACAAACCAGGACTCACTAAGGCTCAGCCATGTGCCAATTTCTCTGCCTCTACGGCAGTGGAGCTCAGTAAAACTTTGCTTTTTGCTACTGCCTTTTTCTTTCACAGACTCCTGTCATCTGTTTAATATTCTTCATGTGCTCAGTTACCATAATGTGCACTGCATGAATGTGCCCATTGTCAAACTCTTTTAAGCTAACAATCTAGGATTACCAAGAGGTGTCCTAAAAGTGCTCACTAATCACCTAGCTTTTGTGTTAGTTTAGTTTTGTGCTGAAACCAAACAGCTATCTGCTTTTTTTCTTTTGTACTCTCTCGCTCATCATATAAATTGCAGGTGGCAGTGGAAGGCAACATTGGTTCTGGCAAGACGACTTTTCTTGAAGGTTGCCAGCAGTTTGTTGACACAACGGTAAGATGTGTATTGTCACTACTTATAGCAAAGATGTACAAATATTCTTTTTTGTTTTTCATGTAACAAATGGATTGTCAAAATATACACTTTCTTATTCGAAATGAATAGGAAGTATTTGATTACCTGCCTCAATGCCCATGGCGTTCTGCTGCTGAGCACAAGGTCACAGGTTTGATTCCTAGTTGTAGCAGCCGCATTCCGATAGGGGTAGAATGTGAAAAACGTTTGTGCACTGCACTTTGGGCTCACAATAAAGCGGTACTGATGCAAAAATTTTGTATCCTGCTCTCTTTTTTTTTTTCTTTACTCTGTAGCTACAGTGTAGTGGCAGAATTCCTTGAACATGCAAAAAATTGTCAATTATATCCTCTTCTAAGGTGTCCATTTCAACATGCCCGCCAAATAGAGTGTGGCCTCTTGGCGTGCGGTTTGTTTACAAAGCATCTCAGCACGTCACGAAAATTGGAAGTATTGGTCACAGCTTTGGACGTTAAACCCCACATTTGATTAAGTATTTTATTTTCCAAATACTAGCATATAGAATATTTTGATTGTTAATTCAGTATGTATAGGCTGTAATTTTGAATTTCCAAGACTGGCATAAGACATTCCTGTAAATTCATATTCAGGAAGGCACTAGGCACAGAAAATCTTCACCTTGGCCCCATCAAAGAGCATGGAAACTCTAATGTAATGTTTTATAAAATGTTTACCAATGCAAGGAATTTCAGACTATGAGTAATCTCCAGTTGGCCACTCACAGGCTGTTCAACACAGCGGTTGCATACAGTGGAAAAACAGCACAAGTTTGTCCCCCCCATTGTATTCTGGTAGTACTGTGCAATACATGCGATCAGGTGGCAAGTGAAAGAATGTTCCTTGCACACTTAAAGGCCAAATACAACGAAATATTTCACCATGTTTAAAAAGCCAGTTTAAGATAGTATAAATATAGAGGAGCCTCTCAAATTTTGCAATTTGTTTGAAATTCGAGTGGAAGCGTCGCGAAAAGCTAGCAAAAATAGCCGTTTTTAATACATAAACTAAAAAATGCTGACATTGGCGCTCGCCGTGTGTGAAACATGACCTAGAGTGCGCAACTCCTTGGCATGACCTCTGCAGCTGCCCGCGGCATGCTGGGACTTAGCTCACAGCGACAACCGCCAGGTACACGAGTCGTCTGCTTAGGTGCTGTTTATAGCTGTCCAACATGAAAAATATGCAGTTACCAGCCCTGCAGCTTTACCAAGATTGCTTTAATGGTATAGGCTACTCATTTATAACAAATTTAGCCGTAGTGAAATTTCGCTGCAGTTGGCATTTAACAAAGTAGCAGGATTTAAGTAACAAAGTAGACAGAATGTAGATGCTGTGCTTTCTTTCTTTTCTTTTTCACATGTTTTTCACATGCAGCCTCTTGGTGATTGAGTGAAATAACAGTGGCTAGTGATGCTCTGTCTTTGTTTTCTATGGTATCCGTTGTTACACCAAAAGCACATTTCAGTCAATGAGCATGACCAACTAGCGCCAACTTTATGTATGTGTGTATAAATATATATTATTGAGAAAAAAGGAAACCGAGATGGGCTTGGTGTTTATTAGTCACAATCATAAGATTCTGACAATGTTTGTATATATATAAATTTATTTATTTATGTATTATACATCAAAGGCCCCACAGTTGGCCATTACATTTGCAGTTAGGGGAAACAAATGTAGGTGACTGCCACAATTTAACGGAAGACTTCAGAGTTTGATGGCACAGACTAGTAAATGTAATTATCCTATAGAAGCCTATTGGTGGGCCTTGTAGTGCTTGTTCTGCTTTCATATTTAGTGTGTATCTACTTATTCATGTGGGATACTTGCTAAATGTAGTCTAGATGTCTCTTAACTGCTGTGTTCATTTGGGAGCAATTCTGTTTACCCTCCCTATGACAAGAGTTTCACATGTTGTTTTTTTATAAAATCATATTGAAATATCACGTTTGTCGGTACTAAGATGTCTTTTTCAAACTATAGGGATTAATAAATGTATAATGATGTTGAATTTCCTCTATTTCAGTTCTTTCTACAATATTTTTTTTTTTTGCATTTTACTAAAGTTATTATTCTGACTGCAGGTACAGATTGAACCAGTGAACATATGGAGAGATTTACAAGGACAAAATCTGCTGGTATGAACACAGCTTATTCTCAATGAGTTTGCGTGCCCTAAGTGTCTACCAATCACCGCTTAGCTGTGCACATGGTTATATGCAGCATACATTGAAAGTGCTGCTGCATATAGCTGGCTCTTCTGTGGCCTATTTCCCCCGGACTTCCATCTCTTAAGGAGCAATGTTTTGGTAAAAGTAATTCAAACTACAGTCTTAAATTTCTCTAGAATAATTTAGTGCAATGTCCTCACTTGTGTTGCTATTTTTGAAAATTAAATGCATTCAGCAGCCTTTTAAAATCTGCAAGCATTGATGTTCATTTGGGGCATTGTTGTCATTTCATTGTATGCTGCACATACTTTTAGAGGCCAACTGCGACGAAATTGTGGACCACATAAAAAGCCTAGTTACAGATAGTGTAGCTGTTGAGCAGCCTCCGTGAAGAATCCAGAAATTTGAGTAACAGTGTATTTTATGGGCATGACCTCTGAGATTATTTAGTGTCCTGAATACCTCTAAGGCGACATGCTGGGATTTGTCTCGTATCATGTAACCATCAGGTTCATGTCCTTTCTGCTTAGGTGCCATTTAAAATAAGGCGGTTTATGAGACGAATACACAATTATATCAGCCCTCCCGCTTTTGCCAACGTTGCTTCTGTAGTATATACAACTCATTTATAACCATTTCATTCAATGTGAAATTTCATTCCAGTTGGCCTTTAAGTGCAGAGAAGTAGCTAATTCTTACTGTCGTCTGTGTGAGGCATTTTGCAGTTTGTCGAGCCTGAAAGTAAAGGTTGCATTCAAGGACTGTAAGAAATTAAGCAGCACATACACCAAGTTGCATGAAGGTCTGATTTTCTGTGAAAATTTTTGCCATCAACTAATACCATCTTTACCTTCAACAAACAGCATTGTGAACCATTCCACGTGTAATAAACTGAGTAACCAGCACCAAGCTTTCATAATTACGGGTGCAGGTTGTGCACTTTGGGCTTCCTGGCTTATGGTGTTCATACTTATCTCAGTATGGGGGGGGACTTGCTGTACGAACTTCTAATGATGGAAATCGCGTTACGACAGTTTTGTGGTCACATGTTGCCACTATAGTGCGCACAGTGAAATGTGTTACTTCATGCTTCATCCCATTGGCCATTGAACATGCTGTTACTATGAAACAAGGAAATGGGCAGGAGTGACAATATCTGTTATAGATGGCAGAGTAATTAGTGCATGAAGTACACTGTGCCGAGATTGTTTAATGCTAGAACCCTGAAGTCGCATTGCTACAGCAATGCACTAATAGTAATAGGTGTGTGCAGAGGTGCTCATTATGGATGAGAGGGGGCCAACCACTAGGCAGAACTTCGCCCCTACCACCAATGGGCATCTTTGCCAGCTCACACTGTCAATGAGCTAGTTGCAAAGTCTCCAAACACCTAAAATGTAGCCACTCAAACTATTTCACCATATATATAGGACGAGGAAACTTGCGTTTATTATTTGGTGGCGTGAACTTCAACATTGATGACGCATTCCAAATTACGTCTTTCACTGTTGTCGATGAGCTCTACAGGAGGCTAGACACTGCTAGGCAAGTCTGCTCCCCTGTCAACAGTTCAGCAGGGGAAATGCAATTGCCACCTGCGTGCCTATGCACTCCTGTTACTGAAACATATTTGGCATATATTTATTACCTTGCTTGCTTTTCTTGAAACAGGAGCTGATGTACAAGGAGCCGAAGCGATGGAGCTTGGCATTCCAGACCTATGTTCAGCTGACGATGATGCAGTTGCACTTGGCACCTGTGCAGACTCCAGTAAAACTTATGGAGCGATCATTGCACAGTGCACGTTATGTCTTTATCGAGAACTTGTACCGCAGGTGAGCTATTGCAATCTCTTAAGTTTCGCTGGTGATATCAGTCAGGGCAATCAATTGGTGTCAATGCATTGAATCCTTCATGTATTGAAGCACCTAAATTATACTAGCGCTGCAAGGCAGGTTGCTTTGTTTTATACTGGCACTGCACAGGAGTTGATTAAAGCAGCTCATTTTGTCGAGGTTTATGATGACAACCACTCAATTTCTGCACGAGAAAGCACTGTGTTGAGATGTGGATAACGTCTTGTGTAGAGAAAAAAAAGCGGAGGGCCCACATGGGAGAAGACAGATATGACATGCAAGCCAACATTAGAAATGCTGTAGGCATTAGTCTAAAAGTTAAATCTGCAAGGAATGGCTGAGAGACTGGTTTGAATCTGAGACTCTCTTTCAGCATGACTAGAGCTTGCTATTTTATTCTTTTTTTAATTACCCTAAAGTAATAGGATTGCGAAACATTTATTAGTATACTTATTTGGAAAGCAATTTTTCATTCCATGATGAATACATTTTGATGTGAATGTTTACCTTTTCATTTCTGATATTTGTGTTGTTACAACCATTACACATAACATGTTACCATACTTCTAGAGCAACAAAAAGTTATAGTTGTAACTGGTACGTGAAACTTCCGTATGTACCAGTTACTACTGTAGAAAATTTTCGGCTCATTTCTTCCATTTTTTTTTTTTTGACTTTATGCATGTAGAAAATGTTTAATGGCAAAGGGCAAACTAATGTTAAATAAAAATAAGCTCAACCTTGCACTCGGCCGCGCAACGCTTAAAACAGCGAAGCTGGGCGATCATAGCCTAGCATTTTCCGGAAATCGCGCTAACTTTTCATCTTATTACTCATGATGATGACTTGCTTATTACGGCGCCAGCTGAGGACAAAGACGATGACGCTCGAACGCAATCATATGGTTTGCATAAATGCATGTTTTGCAAGCGTGGCTGTATAGCGTAGTGGTTACAATGTTCCCCTTGGGACCGTGGGTGCACAGGTTCAAATCCCGCCTTGGCAAGAAAGTTTATTTTCTTTTATTTCTTCATAGTTTCTTGATACAAACCTCAAACCACAAATTACGGCTGGCTTGAAACAGCTTCGCTGTTAAAAGTTCCAACATATATGTCTGCACTATGGATGTCAAGCCAGTGTTGTCACAAGGAATTTGTAACTGTCATATAAATATGTGTCAATTGTCCAACTGAATGATTATCTCAAAAGTGTAACTGGAAGCTTTGCACAAGTGGTGAAATTTGTAACTACAGTCGACTTCCCTTAATTAGACCCTGACAGGACTGACCAAATTGATCGAATTATCTGGCAAGTTGAATTAATCCAGGTGCAGAAAAAACACCAAGCATATCGCCGATTCTTTTGGTAGTATTTCCTCGGTTTTAACACGCTCCCAAATTAAACATGCACCCGGTTTCTATATGTACAAAGTAGGAGAACTAACATAGAAATGACATTAAAGCTCTAAGCTAAGTACAAATCTAACGTGTACCCAGTTTTTTTAGCACGAAAAATTAGTGATATGTGATGCACAATGCAGTTTTCTTCTCTGCAATACATCTGTGTTACGTGGTAAAGCATACGAATGTCGTAAATTGGTTCCGTGTCTGATTGCACCGTGCAAGCAATTTTCGGCCCAATTTTCTAGGGGAAAAAATGTACGCGTTAAAATCGGATAAATAATGTAATCAGACGTGAACTACGGTTATTGCTTGAAAATTCTCCTAGGGCAGGCTGATAATAGGTGTTTTTCACAGGAGGTGACTTGCGTTGAATGCATTCACTGTCCCCTAAGCTCTGCTAAGACAAACACTGCCCCTAAAGCTGCTATGTGGGGTCACCATTGGAGTGCATAGACTATTCCTTCCTATAGTTGTGAAGTGCGATGCGCACCGAAACCGAAATGATGTTGGAACACTACTAATTCGGCTGTGCTCTCCCTCATTGGTGAAGTTACTACCCTGTTTACAGCTAAAAACATTGTTGTTGCGTCATTTCCATTCTGTTTCTTATTAAATGCCTGCATTAAATCAAGAGCATGCACTCCAAACCATGTGACAATACCCCACTGTGCTGTCACTGCGCACATGCTCAGATTTTGCGATTCCTGTCCAAGAACAGGAAGTTCTTGCCCAGGAATCGCAAATCAGGTTGCTCTCACCTCAAATTTTTTTGTTTTGTTAATCCTCGCTTTCTGAACTACCTGGAGCATTTTCGTGATGCAAAAGAAAGGAACCTGCAACCACAAGCATGCTCGGCCCTATTGACGCTTTTCGCAGCGATCCCGTGGGCGCTGCCATGTTTGATGACGTGGTGACGCATCCATCACTTGCCTCAACTGCCTCCGTTGCCTTCATGTTTACAATGGATGTGTATGACGCCGGTGCGGCTTAGTAAACCTCCGTTTCGGGAGATATTGTAAACGGCAACTGGGTGGATGACACAAAGCTTTGTCCACAGGTTCAGAGAACATGCAAAAGCACTTTCGGAGCCGATTAAGCTACGTCCAAATGGCGCAAGCAGCGTATATGGTGTTTGCTCTAAAAGCGGGGCTAAATATGAATTCCAAACTTTCCACTCATGAAATGAATCAGGATTAGTGTGTTTTGCTCTTCGTTTTTTATTTGGCAAATATTTTAATGCAGCGGCTTGTCATATTTCTGAGTCAGTAAAGTTTCTCGGTGCGCTCACCATCATATTATTTTCTGCCTAATCGCTCGCGGTTGTGCTCAGTTTCGTTAGGCTTGTTCTTGCTGCGCACAAGGCTTGAAACGTAGCTGTTCTGTACACTGTAATACCTTGTAGCAAAGATGTATTATCGCTAGTAACTCGATTACTCTCGTGGACCGTCACGAAATATTCAGCTTTGACCATTCGTGCGCTATCGGTGTAGTCCGTCATTTATTGTGGGTATAAAGTGCACATGTATTCAAGTGTGCGACCATTCACTTATTCTTGACACATTGGCGAAAGAGTGGGGGTAACTTTCCGTGCCGGTTGGGGTAGATGGGTTTAGATATTGTGCGCGAAACGTACTATGACAGGAAGCGGCGCTACTCCCTTTATCATTGTTTAACGAGCGGTACTCACTCTTGCCGACGTACCGGGGCTGAAGCTTCGCGATGCAACGCTGGAGAATGTGCAAATTTATGTATCCTCGAGGAAAGCCGTATATCTCGAAGTGCCGGAAACACGTACGGACAGTTGCAGCAGCGGTCTGTGAACTTGGCCCATAGATTCATTACATTCCTTAATATGCCAGTCACTATTTTTGCAGCCAACTACTGCACGCGTCTTCAATCCACATGATTCAAACCAGCATGAATGGAGCACAGTGCGTTAGTGAAAACTCGGTTGCATTTCCGACAGCTGATCACACAGAAGCAAGGTAGCTTCGCTAATGGTTTCGTATCCGTGCGCTGTCGCTGAGGCAACGTGTGGCGCGCCGATGTAAGCACCATCTCGTTTCTCTAGAACAAACTGCTCCGCGAAAAAGGTCAATATGTTGCAGCGGAAGTACCGTTTATTTGGTCACATTTCTCACTTTATAATTCAGAAAAAAAAAAGAAGGATTATATACAACATTCATTTCTAGATTACATTAGATCAAGTCAATAAACTTCATTTGGGAAATTTAAAAGAAAATCAAGGATGGTCTTAAAAAAAAAAAAAAAGATTTTTGAGGTAGTGCTAAATTAACAATAGGCCTAAACTTGAGCACTTCTTGTGAATTTTTAGTTCTACCTGGGGCAAAGATTTCAATTACTTTCATGGCAACAGGATGGTAAAATTTGAAAATCGTGCTTTTCAACGATACGGCATAAAATATATATATACATATATATCGACTTTGGCCAACATATTCTGCAATGTTCTGTTCTCTCTATTCCTAACTCCACATCATAGTGGTGATACTCTGTAATATTTAATTAGAATCGATGCTATTGACCCATGCTGTATCACTAAATATTTTTAGAGCCGTTGCTGCAACGCTTTCTTTGGAGAGAGCTAACCAAAATGGGGATTCTGCAAAATTTGCAAGACGTGCTTCTGACTGACTGGGCGCTTCCATAATTTTTTTCGGGAAGACAAATTTTTTTCTCTCGCAAAACGAAGATTGGTTTCATCTTTCTTGGCACTCAGGCAGCCAAATATATCTTTTGGTAAATATAAAAATGGTCACCAGACATCCCCAGCCAAACTTATCTGAACACACCCTACTGTGCTTGTGTACCTCCTGTATTACAATGTATTACCAACGCGTTCAAGTTCTTACAGTTTCTGACATGGAGATAGAGAGTAGCTGCGCTACCACCTTTACTTAACTTGCTTAACCATTTTTGCTGAAAATTTTCACTTCTCTTGTTGTGTCCTGAGGACACAGGATGGAGTGACCGAAGGCGAGACGCAGAGACAAATGGTGTCCGAGCACCATGCACAAAGCTGAGGTGATGCAGAAGTTTCTGTTGGGATACTGGATTGTTTATTGCATAGGGGTATAAATATAGGTACTGATGTCATCAGCTGGGCATGTGACAATGAGAATGAGGCGGATGTATCATACTAGTGAAAGAAACACGTGATGTGTATGTAAAAGACAACTCTCATGCTTCTTGCATTTGTTTTTTGCATTGCAGTGGCCACATGACATCTCTGGAATTGAGCATCTTGGACCAGTGGTTTGGCTGGATCAATGAAAATGTTGCTGTTGGATTGGATATGATAAGTAAGTACATGCTGCCTGTTTCGCAAATGTTTCATAGGTGATGTATGATACCGCGTCTCTCTAGTACACCATTTAACACCAGAAACCAAAAACAACTTTAAGCTTACAATTTTACACTTGATCTAGCTGATGCAGTGAGCTCTTGTTCAAAAAATATTCACCTACAGTCAAACCCACTTATAACGATCCCAGATATAACAATTTATCGGTTATAACGACCACATTTCAGTGGATTTACGATTTTCCGACTCTCCCTATGGAAACTACGTCATGTGTAACGAACGTTCTTTAAATCACCGTACTGCTACAATGAACGCTTCGTACCCAGTCATGGTAAAAAGGGAACACGAGAAGTGCCAAAGCACAGAAGCGCGACCAAACTGGGCGCACGGCAACGCGCTCCCCGCTCCAGTCCAACCGCGACGATGGTACGGCCTTTGAGATGTGGGAGCAACCACCTCACGCGGATTTCGGAAGCTGCAAAGAAGGTCACGCATTTTCAAGGCACGCCTCTCGGGTGGGGGTGTGCACTGGGGCGATATCTGATGCCATGACGACATCACTCTTATTCTTGCGCAATTGTCCATGCTACACCATGTGCCCGAAGCAACATAAATAAGTAAAATTTACGGCACTTCTGTGGCTGACGCGCAGTCGTAATGCCGAGACCATGGGAAATACAGTAATCCCTCGTTATAACGAAATCGCTTTATTTCAAATATTGCTTTATTCGAAATTTCTTCCGGTCCCAACCCAAGCGCATGCATTTTAAGCCTCACTATTTGAAGCGCACAAAGAGCTTGACCCACTTAGAGTGAAGTGGCGACCAGAGGCATTGGCGCCGTCCAGTTGCGGTGATGCTTTTGCGCATGCAGTGTCAAATTAATACCGCCAACGAATTAGTCACATGCAGGCACAGAACAGGCCACAAAAATACCAAACCCACGACCGATGAGCGCCTAGTAATGGGTACCTAGTGAGCGCTGAGTGCTCCCAGCTGTTTACTGCGGAGCGAACGGAAGCCGTCACATTCCATGGTGCAGCGTGCCTGAACCGTTAATCTCTGTCGCAATTGCATCGCTGGTGTCCCCCGTGATAGAATCCACACGAAAATAAAGTTTTCCTGACGCTTTGCGATGCCAGAAAACCGTAGTGTCTTTGATGCCGAAAAGTGGCCGCGGGCAGACTTGCACCGTAGCATTCCATGGGGTGCACTCGATGAGCAAAGTTTTACCACTCTAAAGACCACTTCTGGAGCTGAAACATGCCGAAAAGCTCAAAAGAAGTGTCCCTCCAATTATAAGTACCATGTTTGACGCGAGGAGCTACGTTAACAAATCGGGAAGACGACTTCGGGGAAGCCGATCTAGAAATTTGCTCGCCGCTCACCATAATCGGCCTGCATTGCAATACAGTTAAACCTGGATATAACGAAATTGACAAATTCCCGAAAAACTTCGTTATAAAAGGATTTCGTTATATGACGGTTCGGCATGAAAATTCGAAAAATAAATGTTTACCTATTTACTCGATTCTAACGCGCCCTCAATTCTAACGCGCACCCGTTTTCCGTTTTCGTCGAAGCACTCATCCTCGGAATGTCACACCAGGTACCGGATGCATGGACGCGTGTCGTTTCGCACAAGCGCGAGGCATCGGAAACGAAGAGCGAGCGTCACGATGGCGTCGTAGCGTCGTATAGTGTTACAGTAGAACCTCGCTCTTACGTTCCCGGGGGCTGCGTTTTCCCGGCTGTTACGTCGTTTTCGACCGGTCCCGGCACAGCTCCCGTAGAACTCAATGCATTGGTAACCCCGCTGTTGCGTCGCAACTGTGGGACCGTTCCCGCATCATACGTTGCGAACTGCCACCCCATGCCGGCCCGAGTGGCCATTTTGACTTTTTATGTCGCTTGGCTTGGTCGCTTGACGATGGCATATTGGCCGCCCAAAGTGCCGGGAGCGACAACTATGACGTATTTTCGGTTTCCGCCAGCAAAAGTATGGCCCTTGAGATCCGTATTTGCTATATAAAGATGGTGTCCATGACACGTTGTGGCCCTAAAATTGGTTTTGGCTCATAGATATTCCGTATATAAGGGTACGGCCACGCTAGCGGCAAAAAACGCACGCGTCATGCAGCGAGCGGCAAGTTGCCGCGCGTCAGCGCCTTGCCGTGAGGCCACCATGGCACGCGCGTCTTGCCGCGCAGCATCTCCCGCGCTCTCCGAACGGGCGAGCAACACCGCGAGCGCTCGTTGTTTCATGCTAGAGACGACGATCGTCGATTGAAAACCCGGTGCGGACCGGCGGCGTTCCGGTTGTGATGGCTCTGTGACGTCACCCTCGTCGCTCTTGATTGGTTCTTCATCTCGCGGCTCGCGGCATTTGCTGCAGAACCCATTTCGTGCGGCACGCCGTTCCTGCCGCTTTTGCCGCGCGTGGCATAACGCGTTGCCGCGCATTTTTGCTGCGTGTTTTTGCCGCTAGCGTGGCCGTACCCTAAAGTCCAAGGGCGATAACGCAGCCGCCGCGCACCGTATGCTGTATGTGCAAGTGAAAACGTGCGAGGGGAGCCGACGACCGCATCTAAATCTCGCGTGCGCAAGAAAAGCAGGGAGGAAGCGCGCCTTCTTCCGTTGCGCTCGAGGCACCGGCGAGGGAGCGAGGGGGGAGGGATAGTGGGGCGGCGCGCGGTCGCGCAGGCCGTATCTTGAAAGTGATCTGCGTTGGGGCAGAGTCTAGCAGTGTAGGTGCGTCAGCGGCTCGTAGTTTTCTGCGTGCTGTGTGTTCTCGGCACTCAGTTTGCGTTGAAGCGATAGACAACAGCACGAAGGTCACTTCGCTCGCTTCTCCAGCGGCGCTTCCACACGCCGCCAGCGTTTGACAGCGCGTGTCCGCGCTCATCGAGTCTGATGTGCCACAGCGTGTACCAGCGCGTCGGCAACATCAGCTGGAAAAGGAGAGAGTGCCGGCTTGGCAGGCTAAGCCAGCTTCAGCAAGCGGCAGGATAAGATTTGAATGAGGGGGGAAGGTCACGCCCGCGGCGGCAAGATCGCCGGGTCGAGGGATGCAGGGCCGCCTCGTACACGCACGCACGCACACGTGCGCTCGCTTCGCATTCCGTCGCGGTGGAGAAGGTGCTTCCGGTTGCTGCTCGCGCAAGAATGACAAAATTTGGGGCGAAATCTCTAGGTGGTCGGAGGGAAAAATTCGTTATATCGAGGGGGTCTCCGCTGCCACTTCGTTACGTAGAGGTCTCAAATACATGTACTTCTATGGAGTAACGGCGGGGAATCGAAAAACTTCGTTATATCCAGGAATTCGTTATATGGAGGTTCGTTATAAGCAGGTTTAAATGTAAAACACCGCCCCTAGCTTTGATGCACTTTTGACGATGCAAATCGATTGATAACTTCCCGAAAACACGAAAAGTCGGAGCGTCGCCAGCAACAAGTCAGGCTGTCAACGTGGTGGGTCAACGCAAGCTGGTGTTTCCTGGCGATTTTCTTGAGCCGGTCATGCTGATTCATGTCATCCGACTTTAGACAAACAGTCTAAATGCTTGGTAGGGTCATTGAATTTTGTTCCTATACATTTGTCAATGGCACGGATGCGACGGTGCGCCAACACCGACACTCGAACCATAGAATTAGGACGGTGTCGTCGACAATGGTGCGCCAAAAAACTCTCGTTTTGCAAACTTCGCGGCTGCACACCTCGGGAAAAAAATTGCCCAGTGATCATGCAAAGCCCCTACTGCAAAACCGTTCAGTTTTCACGATCGCTCTGCGTACCCACAATGAGCGGCTAATCGTTTCTTGAGCGCAAAAAACACAACCTTAGACTCGAGTCACCGCATTTGCGGTGCATGCGCGATACTCTCGTAGTCTTCCGTGACCTCTGCGCCTCCCCATAAAAGCAGCCACTGCCTTCCCCTCCTCATTTGCTCTCAAGTCTGCAAGCCGTTTGGACACCAGTCACTCCTCTCACTCGCCTTCATGTCAACTCCTCGCCTCCTCGCTGCCAGTTTCGACGTCGCTGATCCTCCAAAGCTGCCCTCTTCCGGCCTGCCCTCCCGAGCACAATCTTCCACGAACGGGTGCCCTTCCATGGTTCTTGCTTCTTGGTCTCCACGATTCTGATGGCCTTTTTTTCGCTGCCTGTGAAGCCGATGCCAACCCCGCCATTTCAATCGTCGCCATCACCAGTGTGCACTGACGAGGAAAGCAAGATGCCCTGACGACATTTTGAAGCTTCTGCCTTCTGCGTCGCCTGCCGCGTTCAGTCACTTTGGCGCCGACAGCGTGTGCGTTTGAATCCGTGCTGCTGGCCATGTAATTGTGTGTTATTCAGAGTGCTTCGTTGGTGTACCTCGTAGGTGCTTTTGTGGTCTAAAGTGATAAATGGCTCCGTCAGTCTCCGGGTGAAAGTGTCTGACTTTGAAGCTGAAAGTTCTGCTGATAAAAGAAGTGGAAAAAGGCGGCCGGCAGAAAACTGACGTCGCGAAGGAATTCGGCATACTGCCGTCTACTTTATCAACTGAATTGTAAAACAAGGAAACTGTGCTCGATGGCTTTGAAGAGAGATTCTCGGTGAAGAGAAAGAGTAATCGCGGTTCGAAATACCCCGAAGTAGAAGGTGCACTTCTACAGTGGCTGAAGAACGCCAGGAGTGCAAATCTCCCCGTACATGGACCTGCACTTAGTGCAAAAGCCGAAGCTCTCGCCCTCCAAATGGGTCATAAAGATTTCAAGTGCAGCAATGGCTGGCTTGAGCAGTTCAAGAAACTACACGATGTGACCTTGGAAGTCGATCGTTGGCGAAAGCGCAGCCGTAACACTGTAGACGTATGGCGCCAACATCAGCTCCAAGCTCTACTTGAAAAGTATGAAGACGAAGACATCTACACTACAACCTAGATCAGACTGCATTTTTCTACGAGATGCTACCGAATCGCACTTTCACTTCCGCTAGCGGATCCTCATCCGGAGGAAAACAGAGCATGGAGCTTGTCACGGTGCTGTTTGGTGCCAATGCAACAGGCGAGGACAAGCTTCTCTTGTTGATACTGAGGAAGGCAAAGAAGCCGCGGTGCTTCCGAAATGCAACTATTCCCAAGGAATGCATCTACAGAAGTAACAAGCGAGCATGGATGACTGTTGCTATTTTTGAAGACTATGTGCACCTTCTGGATAGATGGTTCGACGCAAAGAATCGGCAAGTGCTTTTCATAATTGACAATTGTCCGAGCCACGGGAATATCGACAACCGTAAGGCGATCGCTGTGGAATTTTTGCTGGAAACACAATTGCAGTACTGCAACCAATGGATCAGGGCATCATTGAGACCACCCGGAAGCTGTACCGCAAGGCTCTCTTGCCGCGCATGCTCATAGCGTATGACGCCAGCAAGAGGTACAACATTGATTTGCTTGGTGCGATCCATTTGCTGAACTTTTCATGGAAAGAACTCGAACCTTTGAAGGTCGCCAACTGCTTTGCGCACGCCGCTTTTCCCCGAGTCGTTGTCAGCAACCCTGACGATGACCAGCCTGACGATGACCGGACTTGCAGTGATCTGTACGAGGCTGTTCATAAAATTGCTGGCCAAGAGGTAGAAGACGACTTCGAGACATTTGTGTTGGCTGACGCTACTGCTCCCGTGGTTGCCCCAGCGACGGATGCGGAGATAACTGACACTGTTGGTGGCCCCGACTAGGACGAAGAGCCATGTGAAGTGCCAACTATGGTGTAGACGCGGGAGTACCTACGCCTGCTGCGAAATAAGGTTGAATGTATGGGCGGCGACCACAGCCTCATGCAATGCTTGGACAAATTAGAGCAGGGGTTGCTCGTGCCCGGTAAGAACTTGGAACAGATAAAGCTCACTGCCTTTTTTGCACCTGAATAAGGTTTTGCTTCACTGAATAGATTGTATTTTGACTTCCTCGCAGTTGTGGCACAACTAAAGCTTGACAGCTCTAGCTTTTCTCGAGTCTGAATTACTGCTTATAAGGAATTTTTTTTTGCTGTCCCGTTGACTTCGTTATAACGAGGGATTACTGTATTCTGCCGTGATCACTTTTCGCCGTCAGGCACGCACTGATTGGCTCGTTGACCATGGAATGTATTCTGTGACGATAACCTCAGCGATACTATTACCTTCGCGTGACATAGGACTCAATGTTGCTTAACCAGCCAATCAGTGCGCTTCTGGCGGCGATACTGTCGCCGAGGCAATCATGACGTCCGAAACCTTCGCAGAATGGCAACATGCCCCAGTAGTTTCTGAAGTTTACGCATCCAGCTTGCTACAACGCTTCGCTCTCGTGTGCAGAATACAGTCATATCCTGCTGGTAGTAAAATATATCACAAGCTGTCAAATAAAAAATGGCGGCCGCGCTTGCAGTTTCGAAATGACAGGTGATCGGAACCGGGCGTCGTCTTGAAAGAGCTACAAGATGCTACATTTCGTTCTTGACGTTTCTAACGGAAGTTTGCAGCTAGGTGCGGGAACGCACCAGGAACAAAAATGACACTGAAAAGCTGGTTTTCGGACCAAAGTGATGCCAAATTGTAAGGGCTGACGCCAGCTTCAGTGTGGTCAATTTTTCGACGTTTTTAAGGGCGAGACCATAAATAACGAACTACTGATATAACGACCACTTTTCGCGGAACTATCGATTTCGTTATACCGTACTTACTCGCATAACGAACACACATTTTTTTCCCGAAATATGTGCACATAGTTGAGGGGTGCATTAATTCATTATGCGAGGTAAAATTTTGAGCGATCTTTTTTCTTCAACCACCTCTAAACAAGTTGCAGCTTCACCCGAGAAGCGAACCATCGATTGCAATAGCAAATGCGTCGACAGCTATACGAAGTGAAGATCGTAGTTCTATTGGCCGTATAAACTTGCAAACATTCGCTAACTATGTAGATTAACAAGCACGGTGTCAGCGCGCTCAGGCAAACATGAACACATCACACTCGATGACTGCGGACACTTTCTGTCAAAACGCTGGTCTGAGCAAGCGCGGCAGCAACGAGCGAAGCGTCCTTTGTGCTGTGTATCGCTTCAACGCAAACTGAGCGGTGAGAACAGATCACGCGCAAAAGTATGAGCTGCCGTTGCACCTAGACTCAGCCCCCGACGCAGATCGATTTCAAAATATGGCGCGCAGCCGCGCAATGCGCAGTTGCTGTGCCTCCCCTCCCCTCGGCACCATGTGCGCGACGGAATACGACGCAATTCCTCCCCGCTTTCCTTCCTTGAATGCGGGAGATTGAGCCATATTCGTCGGCGCCGACGGCAAAAATGCACCTGGAGTGTCCATATTATTGCTATCGCAATAAAAGTAGGAGTCACATAGTGCAATTCGGCGTCCGATACAATCGTACCCACCGGATGCCATATCGGACACCGAATCATACCCTGTCTCCTACTTCACAGCAGCAAGTTCAGGGTGCGATGATTATGCAAGGAAAAGAAAAAAAGAGAGGCAGTATGCACATTCAAGATGTTGTGCGGTCTGTGTTCCACCGCCACCTTTCCTGACGCCAGAGCCCTTAGCCACCGATTATCCATCCTACGCATTACATGGCCTGCCCAGCTCCATTTCTTCCGCTTAATGTCAACTATAATATCGGCTATCCCCGTTTGTTCTCTGATCCACACCGCTCTCTTTCTGTCTCTTAACGTTAGTCCTAACATTTTTCGTTCCATCGCTCTTTGTGCGGTCCTTAACTTGTTCTCGAGCTTCTTTGTTAACCTCCAAGTTTCTGCCCCATATGTTAGCACCGGTAGAATGCAATGATTGTACACTTTTCTTTTCAATGACAGTGGTAAGCTCCCAGTCAGGATTTGATAATGCTTGCCGTATACACTCCAACCCAATTTTATTCTTCTGTAAATTTCGAGGCAGCCGTGTGCGTGCGCCGCATAACACATTTCTTGGGAGCGTGCTGAATAGGATGGCCAGAGCAAAACCTGCCAGCGCACACAATCTTGAAGGCCACGTCTCACACAAAGTAAAGTTTAGAAATAGCCATCAGATGCTTGTAAAAAATTTACAGAAAGAACCTTCTTACACATGCACTGTTGATACGTATGTGCTACGTGCAAATGCTTATTTGTGCATTATATTGCAAGTATAGATCGTTGGACAGTGCACTTAGTGTTAATTGCAAACGAAATTAAATTGTATTGCACAAATGTGTGTCCTCTTCGTAGCTTTAGAAAGCATAAAAAAAAAAAAAGATTTTTATTTTTAAATTAGTCATATTCCCCAACCAGTCCAAACATCCACTGCTAAAAATCGTTGATGTATGATGCTGCAGTTAGTGTGGAAACTGATTTCAAAAGCAAATTAAAATGTCAAATGCTCAGATTTCGGTGTTTTCACTGTGACAGCCATTTGATAATTCTTTTCTTTGTAGAAAGAAGCAGCAAAAAATGTTTATACAGATTATAAGCAGCCTCCAGAAATGCAAGTTAACAAAATCCTGTTGATTGTTTAATTTCAATTTTCTTAAATACTAGAATGTAGGAAAGGTTGCCTTTACCATTTAGCATGAACAATGTGTAAAATCAGTCTTTTTGACAGATTATGCCAACTATTGCCCTGTAAGGATACTTTCGAGAATGACCCTGCAAATACTTCTAAACTTTAGGTAGCTACACATTCTTGTGTATTTAACCCCATAGTATTTAATAATCCAGAAATGTGTAAAAAATCATACAGTATATTACTAGTCTCCGATGTTTCAGTTACCCGCCGCGGTAGCTCAGTCAGCTAAGGCGTTGCGCTGCTGAGCTCGAGATCGCGGGATCGAATCCCGGCCGCGGCGGCCGCATTTCGATGGAGGCGAAATGCAAAAACGCCCGTGTGCTTGCGTTGTAGTGCACGTTAAAGAACCCCAGGTGGTCAAAATTAATCCGGAGCCCTCCACTACGGCGTGCCTCATAATCAGAACTGGTTTTGGCACGTAAAACCCCAGAAAGAAGAAGAAGAAGATGTTTCAGTTCATGTCAGAGAGCATCGAATTTTGGAAGAAAGCTAGCACGACGCAGGCACGTCTCGTTATCCTTCGAAGTTTGCGGTGTTTTGTTCTTTCTCTCGTGGGACTTCATTGTTTGTTGAGAGATTTTGTGAAAAAGTGAAGCTGGGGGAGAATAAAAAAACTTAAATCACTACACATACTCCGGCGAAACATGTCACAAGGTCTATCAATGCGCGCGTCGCGAACAAAAGTTAGTACATGCGACAGTGGCGCCGCCGAGGAAATGTCCACACGTTATCCACAACATGCCAGCCGACATTGTCTCTGGGGTTCACCGCTGGCGTCCGTTGGTCACAGCACCAGCTCTGCAGATTTGATGGCACGACTCCAGCACAGGACTCCGGAAACGGCGACGCAGAAGTCGGCACGAGTAAGCGTCGCTTGCGCCAACGCGCCCTGCCGGCGAGAGCCGCTGTAGCCGTTGGTGACTGCCGGCTCTTTTCCCAGCCGCCGAAGGTAGCGAGCCGGACACAGGTGGCCACCGAAATCGCTGCGCCGAACTGGCCACAGGCATCTGCATCGCCTGGGGTAGCTCGATTGTAGTCCGGGGCAGCAGTGCTGATGATGTGCAGGTGACAGCAAACCAGGGGTGACTCTGCTCACGCTGCGTACACTCAATGCACTCGACAAACACTAAAGTAGTGCAAGGGAGGGGAATTCAGCATACGCATCGCCCACATGGTACGATGTTCAATTTGGCTAGCAAAAATTTCGGGTGGCATTTCAGATGCTAAGTTCACGTGAACAAAGCTTGCTTTCTTGAGTCGAACGAGTAATTTCAATTCGTGCGAGGTTAAATGAAATGAGGGAAGCAAAGTGCGCCACCTCAACACCACGGTCCACTAGGTTGTGTCCCTCCACGTGCGACAGGCGGCTTCGTAAAGCCTTAGGCCTAATGCGTCGCTACCCTGACAACAACCGGCATCCAAAAAAAAAAACGTCACCCAAAACGGGCACAACTGGCAGCCGCGAGGAGACGTTAGCTCTGTGAGGTGGTCCTACCCCGCTCGGTGCACACAGCATCTGAGTTGACGGCGCCCACCGTCCCAGGCGGTGTCGGAGCACTCGGTGCCAGGCTGCAATACCAGTCAGCCCGTAGCGGCACCTGTGGCCACCCAGCTCCCTGAGTCGCGACTTCCGAAGTCAAAGAGATAGAAGCTATTTACATAAGAAATTCGGACCACCCACGAGGCTTCCGTACTCACTCGCTTCAGGCTTGCCAATGCTCTGCGGGCGCTAGGCCTCGCTCTCCCAGAATGCAGACCACGTGGCTCTCGTACCGACGAGTGTACTTCAAAACACTCGCGAAAAGGCTTAGCATGTTGAAAAGTTCAAACACGCTACAGCAACCATCGCCTTGCTCAAGAAAGCACGCCTCCGGCGCTAGCGATCAAAATCCACGTTAGGAATACGCTTCGGTTCAAACAAAGGTTGTCTCGAACCGAGCAAAACTCAAAATTATCGTCCGATGTCCCAAGAGGTCCACCTTGGGCAGCCAGATGTGGGGTCTCACACATGCTCTTGGGACAAAAGAACAACACAGCAGTGCAAACAATCAATAGGGCATTTATTGCACCTTTCTACACTAATACACACTAGCCGAATTACTACCAATAGAACATTCACATGGGCGCGTGACAAATCAAGGAATTCCGACTCACCGCGACCGGATAGTGAACGAATATGTTCACCCCATGCTATGATACCATCGCCTAGTCGTTCACGTGTACGGTCACGCGAACGGTGGCGCGTTCGAATGATCCGTGTTTGTCCATACCGGTGCCCCGCTCCGAGCCACGCGAGACGTCTCGCGAAGCGTGGATCGGCGCACGCGCGGGACGTCCGCGGCGTCGCTCACCGATCCCAACCCGAAGAGAGAGTGCCGTCGACTTTTTTCTCCCTAGTCACCCCGCCGTTCGGTGGCGTTAGCATCGCGACACTCGCGCCATCTCTCGCAATGCGCCGCAACCACTACGACCGCCGCTGGCACTTATCCACGCGGTGAAGCCGGACCACAGGAGAGGCGTGAGAGTCGCGCATCCCCCACACATGATCCAGTATCACGGTTTACCTTTAGGCCAGCATTTTGTGCTTGGACAACCATTTCCAAAATGATTTCGGAAAGCAGTAGTGCCTCCATAGTTCCCATAGATGCAAAGCTGCCTAAATTTGGTGCCACGAGCCTAACAGGCTGAAACATTACCAAAAGGCTGTGGTCACATGGAGTAGTTTTGTCAGCCTCAGGAGTGAATGAACCCATTAACTTTGCTGGTGCCTCTCTGAACTGCTTAAGTTTTCTGCTAGTTTCATTTCATCTATAATGGGTCCGTCATGTCATTCAAGCTCTGCCATATTTGCTGTTTTCTTTGATGTGCTTGAGAGCACATATTTGTTAAAACCAAAGCATATGTCATACTTTTTTATGAGTGCCCTGGGGCATGTATGGCATTACGGCATAAACATGTTGGGCCGCACAGATCCATTCTGCAGCTCTTCTTGTGGCAGTGGCTGCATCTTGTCGTCCTTTGGATGTCTTTTCTGAGGAATTTCAAGGGGGGCGGGCACTGTCTCTCCTTGGGGTTTCTTTTCTTCTCCACACACTTAACAATTACTGCAGAAACTCCCTAGTGGGACATGTCATATAATGCATAAGCATTGTTTCTAGTTGATCATCTTGCACTTATGCAACGAATGATTGATTGAGTGGCCAAATTACGTACACCGTGGCTCACTGTGTTAAGGAGGATGCAATGTGCTGTAAGTATTGCAATGGCCTGTTGCAGTTACCTAATTGGCGAACCAGGTTAGTCGGAATTAATCTTATTAGGTGAAATTAATTTAATTGTAATTCATTTGAATTAGGGTTAAGTAATGTAATATGAATTAATCTTCATTACCCTTATTGATCTTGATTGGGCTTAGGTAACGTAATCGTATTTAATCCTCATTCGGATTATCCTAATTGCCCTAATTAATATTGGTTAGGTTTAATTAATTTAACCTAAATTAATTTTATTTAGCCTCGTGTGTAATTCATAATTAGGTAATTAATTCACAATTAGCAATTAATCTCTATTAGGCTTTCTAACTGTTCATTAGTCTTAAGGAGTCTTAATTATGGCTTAATTTCATAGTTATTAACCTTCGTTGTTTATTAATCTTAATTACTCTAGCTTAATACCTGTTCAGTACTCGCTATATATAGTCATAATCATAAATCTTAGTAGTCATACGTAGTCATAGGCATTCTCATATACCCCATAGGACCCCATGTATACCTATGGAGCGCATTGTGTCACGTTACAGACAGACGGACAGACAGATTTCCGAGGGAAGTAGCCCTAGAATGCTTACGCAATAAAACGTAGAAAGGCACATTCGTTAAAAATTGGCGGGACTGCATTTGGCAAATGGACAAGCCTAGCTATATTTAATCACACAACCTCACCGTCTATAATTTAAGCGAAGCTCGCAAATAGCAGCATTTTTCCCCAGTGACTTGTCTGCTCATGGTATATTGCACTGCCACTGCTGAAGCATCTCATGATCTTTTAGGACTCCCAAGTAGTGACAGCTTCTGCTTGCACGATTGGGGCACAAAATAATGACTTTGGCATCTGTTCAGTCTGCATAATTAGCAAAAGACATATCGTAAAGAAGCATAACAAATGCCTCTGACCCAAAATGTTACATGTTCAGTCTGACAAGTAAGCTACAGCGTGTGCCATCTAGCAAAAGCATCACAAAGCAGCATCACCATCTCCCGTAGGAGCTGCTTGGCAGTGCTCATAGTTCAAGCTTTTGTCGACTGTAGCTGTGGTCCAACCAAGCCAAGTGGCAAGCCAAAATGCATACATCCAGAATGTGTGATTTCAAGTTGGAGTTTTTTCGTCTATGCATTTAAAGTTGCGCTTAGTTGCCGAAGGATTTTTCGAACTTGAAGGGAGCCATACACAGACCCAACTCCGCTACAATGGCTGTCAGTCTAGCCCATGCATGCGATCTCACGCTTGTTTGCTGATGAGGTCTGCTGGCATGACCGTATTCATGGAGAGCCTCCACCGACAGCTTGTCACCAGCTACACCATTAGCACATTTTTGTTGAAGTTCATTAGGCCACTATGTATGCCATCAGGCCTCACTAGGGCCACTTGTATGGAAGTTTACAGCCAAAGCTGCAGTTTTGTGCCAAGTTGATGTGGCGGCAACTTTTTTCACAACCTCCATGTTTGCACTGTTGCATGTGTGGATCATGTCCGAAAAGTTGAGCAGCAGGCAGTGCAGCATCTGAAATTTCAGTTTCTTTTATACATTGGTTCTATGGTTAGGTGGCGGTGCCGCAAGTCCAAATATATAAGCTTACTTTAAGTAGGAAGAGCTTGCACTTCAAAAAATACTGTTTTATCAATTTATTGCAGCGTCGTGAGTAGAATCGCTGTGAAATTAGTTGTTCTTGGAATGCTTTGCATGAAACGAAATCTGATTTTCGGTTGTTTCTCCTATCAGAATAATATTGTCACAGTGCGTAAGGTGGAAAAAAGAGGACATGGTTGGTGCCCTGGGAGACGACAAAGAAGATTCTGGGTTTTCGCTTCTCTGCGCAGCCATTAAAACCCATCTGTAAAACCAGTACGTTTCTTCCTTCCCGTAACATTATTGGTGGAGGTGCTGGGTACTCACTTGCGCAAGACGGAGCTCCGCAGCGGACATAACCTGGCTGCCATGTCATCCGAAGGGGAGTCTTCAACCGCGGCCCCGTCGACGCCACCGACGGTCATCCTAACCCAGCCCCGTGACCCTGGCATGTTTTCTGGGATTGACAACGTTGACGTCGATAACAACGATGACGTCGATGGCCTACGCCAGCCGCCTCCTCTCCCCGTCTGAGCGTAATTATTCGATTACTGAGCGGGAATGTCTCGCCCTCGTTTGGGCTGTGGGCAAGTTCCGACCTTACATATATGGTCGACCATTTACGGTTATAACCGATCACCACGCCCTTTGTTGGCTTTCTTCCCTCAAGGATCCCACCGGACGCCTCAGTCGCTGGGCCCTACGCCTTCAGGAATACACATACACTGTTGTCTACAAGTCGGGTCGTTTACATCAGGACGCCGACTGCCTGTCTCGTCACCCTGTCGATGCACCGAACGATTTAGTGGATGCCGCACCGATCTGCGTTCTCTCGCTTTCCGCCTTGAAAGACATAGGGGCTGAACAGCGACGCGATGAATCGTTACGGCAGCTTATCGAACACCTGCTCTCTGACCCGTCTGACCCATCCCTTCACATGTTCGTACTACAAAATGACACCCTGTATCGGCGCAACATGCACCCAGACGGGCCCGAGCTGCTAATCGTCATTCCGTCTCATCTTCAGCAGACTGTACTCCAGCAACTGCACGACGTTCCCACTGCTGGACACCTTGGCGTCTCTCGGACCTATGACCGAATTCGGCGACGATTTTTCTGGCCCCGTCTCAACCGCTCCGTCCGTCGCTATGTCGCCACTTGTGAGTCGTGTCAACGCCGAAAACGACCAGCTGTACATCCCGCTGGTCTGCTGCAGCCTCTGGATATACCGACCGACCCTTTTTTTCGCGTTGGCGTTGATCTTCTCGGACCATTCCCTATATCAAACGACGGAAATAAGTGGATTGCCGTCGCTACGGACTATACCACCCGCTATGCCATTACAGGAGCCCTTCCCACCAGTTGCGCTACAGACGTCGCTGACTTCTTGCTTCACGACGTTATCTTACACCACGGCGCACCTCGTCAACTTCTCACCGATCGCGGGTGATACTTTCTTGCCAAAGTCATCGACGACTTACTTCGATCCTGTGCTACTAAACACAAGCTTACTACAGCCTACCATACTCAAACTAACGGTCTTACTGAACGCCTGAACCGGACAATAACTGACATGCTCGCGATGTATGTTTCCTCCGATCATCGCGACTGGGACACTGCTTTACCATTTGTCACGTTTGCGTACAATTCCTCGCGCCACGACACAGCTGGTTATTCGCCCTTCTACCTTCTATATGGCCGTGAACCAACCTTGCCTTTCGAGACTCTTCTTTCGACCACACTCGACTCGCCGACAGAGTACGCTCGTGATGTCATAACCGCAGTGACCCAGGCACGCCAGATTGCCCGTCTTCGTCTCTCTGCTTCACAGACACGTCAGAAGTGCCATTACGATCAGCCCTACCGCGATTTCGAATACGAACCTGGTGCTCTTGTGCTAGTTTGGTCTCCATCTCGACGTGTCGGTCTTTCGGAGAAAGTCCTTTCGCGATACTGCGGCCCTTATCGCATCCTCCGCCAGGTGACGGCTGCCACATATGAAATGTCTCCACTGGATGCTACCGTGCCTTCACCTCTATCTGACGTCGTCCACGTCAGCCGCCTCAAACCGTTCCTTTCTGGAACCAGTGAGTCGCACCAGTAAGGTGCTTTTTCTGACGGGGGTAATGTCACAGTGCGTAAGGTGGAAAGAAGAGGACATGGTTGGTACCCTGGGAGACGACAAAGAAGATTCTGGGTTTTCGCTTCTCTGCGCAGCCATTAAAACCCATCTGTAAAACCAGTACGTTTCTTCCTTCCCGTAACATTATTATAGAAAAGTGTGTTGTTTGGTTAACTAAAAAATTGTTCTAAGACATTCATGATATGTTCCTAAATGACCAATAAATTTTTATCATACAATAGTATCAATGTCTTTTCGAGAGAAGGAAAACAAGACTGTTAACTAATTGACTGGTCTGCAGGACATGATAAAGTTTTCATTTAAAAACTAGTGTGGGTGGGGGGCTAACTTACTGCCCCTTGAGCTTTGTATATGTGATGAGCTTTCTCCTAGACTTTCTTTTTCTCCATGATGAGACAAAACCTGGGAGGCGCTGTTGCTTTGTGTAGTAAGCACAGTGTAAATGCAAGAGAGAAAAAAAAGAAAAATCATTTATTTTTTTATTTTTTATTACGCAGTCTACTTGAGAACAAGGCCAGAAGTTGCAATGTCCAGGATCCAGAAACGAAAACGTCCTGAGGAGGCCCAACTTCCTTTCGTATGTATTATAAGTTTTAAAAACCTGTGCATTAGTAACGGCAATAAGCAGTGAAATGCATTTGGTCAAAGAAAAAAAATTTGTGAAAAAAAAAAAAATTCGTGCGATGTTTCATTGCCTTCACAGACCATGCATTCTCCCACGCGTGCCCATGACAGTTGCATTGGTAATCGATGGGTACACTGTCTTGACATGGCATGGAACTCAATAGCTGAAAATGATTAAAACACAAATTGGGCAAAATATATTATGTGCTGTGATGTTCACGTCTGAGGGTCAGTTGGCTGCTTCAAGATCGTCTTATTGTGTTTTTAAAGGGGGCAGTAGATGCTAGTGATCAGGTTATAATATATGTTATCAGTTTTTAGATGAAACACAGCTGGCATTGATTCGAAACATGAACACCAAATTGTGCCTGGTGCGAAGCTAGTATATGGTACTATAGCTAGTGCATATTGGTGCAGCACTGAAAGACGGATGATAGATTTTTGTAGTATGCAAAATTTTACATGATTAAGAAGCTTTGAGCAATAGTGCCACACACCTTAAGGAGGAACAAAAGGTCTGACTTAATACGTCTTGACTTTAGAGATGCAAATTGAAATACATCTGAAATGGCTGAGCTATGGTCACCAGAATGGCTAAAGGGGTGCTTGAAAGCAAATATAAATTTATGCTGGATGCATGTGCTCAATGAGGTCAAAGCACTACAGAGGCATATTCTAGTGGTGGAAAGCACATAGTAGTATACAGCTTCAGAAAGGCAGCAGGGAAGTGGAAGTCATCTGATAATAATAATAATATGTGACCCTTCATCTTCTACCTCCTCTGCCTTCATAGATTCCCCCCCCCCCTTCCCCTTTTCTATATGAAGTATCAGGCCAGAGATGTGTCTTTCAGGCTAACGACGACGCCTTTCCACCATTAAATAAAGTTTCCCTCTATTTTTGTCCTAGACTTGGCTGAGAGTTTCCTACACATGATGCAGCAACAATTTGCTAGAAAGAGACTTCCTTCATGCATATAAAGTATGTTCAATTCACCTGCACTACTGTGAACCAGTTCACTGCATGGCGTGAGAAGTTAAGAAATTGTGCAGCTCAACTTCAGCGGTGCAGACACAACGCAATGCAACGAATTTTAAGGTGCGCACGTGATGCTGGTGTTATGTTTTGTTCACCTAATATGCACTGTCCACATTGGCTTGGGAGGTCCCGAGCCATATTTATGGTCAGCTTCTGATGCGTAAACACCCCATACGTCGTGTAGACACAGCAGACACATGTAAGCGGGGTTTCAATGGCGCTTACATCTGTGTGCTGTGTCCTCTGTTACACTAGTGCTTCGCAACTGCATGTCTGCACCAGATTGGCATCGTCAGTAGGGAGAGTGCAGAAAAGTTGGGAACGAGCCCTGCACCTTTTGAAATTAATGGTGTGGTTCAGAGGGTACCATTGCTGCATCGCTGAAACAAATGGTAGGGTGCAGCGCCTCGTGAACTTGTTCAGATAGTGGACATGAATCGAACAGCCCTATACTTTTTTGAAAAAACACGTGAACACACACACACACACAAAGAGAAATTTTATGCGCAAGAATAAGATAAAGAAAAAAGGGATTTGGTAAGCAATAGAAGCTGCGTAGAAAAAATGATAGCTCTATAGTGCGCCGTTCTATAGCATCATCTGCTCTGTTCTGGACTGGTGGCGAGTGTTGGAACCAGGCGCGACAGCCGGCACCCTGCGCACTTCCTATACACATGAGAGTGTATAGGAGGCAATGATTTGGTTTTGAGCTTGAACTCATAAATATGAGACACTGTGCTCTATATTCTTGGTATGCAGCGTAGTAGAACTATTGAGTGGAATGATCCATCTTTTCAATAAATCAATTCTTATGCTTTTGTCAGGATTGGCTTTGTCAAGTTCATGACCTTCATGAAGATTGGCTGCTTGGTCGCTCAAAGTTTCCACTGCCACCTAAGGTCTTGGTGAGTATGCTAAAACATTTTCCAGACATCATGGCTCTCAGTAACTTAACTAGATTTACAGAAGGCACATTGTATTCATGTGCGCCTCTTCCCATGGGTTTAGTCCTGGAGGTCACATAATCTATAGTTTTGGAAATTCATTGAAGCAAGAGGCAGGCGAAGTGTTTGCTCTCCTCTTGTCCGACGAAGGCCAATTTTAGGATCGAAATAACGAAAATTTGGGCCCATAGAAATGCATGGGCGCCGGTCGAGATCTTTGGTTGGGACCTTCGATTGGGATCAAACTAATCATAAAATTTAATTAACTGGAGTTGAATTAGCAGAAGTCTACTGTTCTGTAAAGACTAGGTAATTAAATAATATCATGCAGGAGCAGCAAAAAGCATAGAATAATCGGATTGTCAAATTATTGATTATCCAAAGAGAACCCACCAAGAAAACATTTGCATAGTACCAAGCTCAAACTTGTTAATAAAATATTGACTCGCCATCCCGGCCCTGCGAAAGTGGATGTCCAGCACAGCTGTTGAAAATCACCACTGCAACTGCTGAGGGACGTATGCAATGCTTTATTGCTTTAGAGTAGTGGTAGTAATGGTAATTTAGAGTAATGGGAGTAGTGAAAATTTTGACAGCACGTAGCCGCTGCTCGTATTGCCGTTTCTTTTTCCCTTTGCCCCTCCTCGTATTCACGCTGCTCCTCGGGAGTCTTAACTATGCCTCGTCTACCCATACTGGTGCTGCAACAACAGTGAAATCAGTTGCTAGGCTGGTTCTTTTATATACGAAAGGCTAGTGACGTGACTCCCGACGTCGCAATGCCGTCGCCGCGGCAGCTTGCGCAACAGTCATCTTTACCAGGAAGCTTATGTAGGAAGTGCTACATGCTTCGGATTGTTATCAGGAGCACCTTGTCATCAATTACGTGGTTCAAATGCTTGTTCTGTGCTTGTTATATACAGTATAGACCACTTATAACGTAACCGCTTATAGTGCAGGACCGGATATAGTGCGGTCTTTTCAGACTCCTGTTAATTTTCCCATAGCACTCCATGTATACACGTATCGCTTATAGTGCAGTTGCAGGAAACGAAATACCGGTTACAGTGCGGCTGCCTGGGAGTACGGAAGTCAGCGGAGACAGCGAACGCTCCCCTCAAACGGGCGCCCCAAGGAGTGCTCGAGGAAGAAAGAGAGACGAAGTGGAGAAGGGCACGTGGTGCGAACGAACAGCCAGTGAGGCTGAAACCAGAATCTTGATTGCGAGTCGTGAAATATCACGGCGCGCATAGCGAGCGAGGGCCGCGAAACTGCCAATGCCATCCAACGGTTGCTTCACGATAACGGCAGTAAACGAAACTTCAGGGAGCGGGCGGCGCCGGCACAGCACGGCGAAGGGCGCACGCGGAGACCGTGGAATGTGAGGGAGGAGGGCGGCAGGGAAGCGGATTTCGCCTCGGCAACTCCGCTGCTTCGGTGGCTCCTCTCGCCCTCCCTCGTAGCTCTCCGAAGTTTCGTTTTCTGCCGGTATCGGGAAGCGGGCGTTTGCCGGCGTGGGCAGTTTCGTGGGCAAACAGCGCCGCTGCTTCCCTCTGCGCCGTAGCCGCAGCGTGCAAGGTCAACATGTGACTAGAAAGTAGAGGAAGCATAAAGGAGAAAGAAGGGTTCACTGCCATTGTCTATGCGTGGCTAGGGTAGCGTGGCTGAGACGTCGGCACGTACACGCATGTTCCGGCGCAACACAGAATCGGCGACCTTGCCATTTGAGAGAGGGTGAAATTTCCGCCGCGTTTCTTTCTCTCTTTTTTTTTTTTTTTTTTTTGTTTTGTTCGCGCGCGACATTGAGGGGTCTCTCTTAAGCTTTTACTCTATGGCGGTGCCAGAGCAATGCCGGTCGGAGGCGCCGCCGCGTGATTTGGTTCGCATTCACGAGATTCGACTGTAAATTGAATGCAAACGTTCTAGCCGCATTCCTCGACTGTCGCATACGCGTGGCAGCTCGGTGCACATGTTTAGCATATGTGCGGGCCTTGAAAATTGTTGCTTTGGTTATAGTGCAGTACCACTTATAGTGCGGATATTCGCGACTCCGGCGACTTACATTATAAGCGGTCTACACTGTATTGAAACAAATGCTGTTCTGCATGTTGTATGCATGATTCCAAAGAATGTATGCACTTACTGCTTCATTTTGCTGAGCTTCACCTTCGCCACGGGTTGGCCCAGTATTGTATTACCTCCGGGTTCAGCCCACATTTTTGCCCATGGACACAGAAAATGCCAAAAACGACCTTGGCTGTAAAGCATGCGAGTGTATGGCCAATACCATCCATACCATCTACTGATAACCACAATGCCATCATAGGCGAGGTTATGAACATTGTTGTAAAAAATGGGCACTTGCAGTGGGGCTGCGTCCACTTAAGCCTGTTTCACGTGGTGCAATTATGCAACGTGAAATGCTTCAACGAGTTGTGCCGCTCCGCACTCGAGGGCAGTTTTCACATGTTCCAGCTTCAAGCATTTGCCTTATGAGTTGCAAGCGTGTGCTCTTGCTGCCATGTCGACACATACATCACAGCATGCCGCAGTGCTTCAATTGGCAGAGGCAACTGCATCAGTAACAATTAGTGTGTTCAACGGGTTTCTGTGGCTGTTCAGCTGGAATAGCAGGCAATCTGCATCATGTGAAGCAGGCTTTCATAAGGAAATGAATAAATGGCTTTTCCTCATCATGGCTTCATCCCAAAGCACAAAAGCTATCTGATACAGCCTACAGCATGGACAGTTCACAAGTGTCATCCATGAGAGCATGTGTCCTGGGATCGAGACATTGTTTGCGTAAGCAGCTATTCATGTCCTGTTCAGCCTATTTCACACGCTGTTAGTCTGGAGTGTAAACTACTCCAGATTAGATTGCTTTGGATTCTGTCTGCAATGTTGTGGTCCGTCAACATTGTAGGTAGCATTGCCAACTGGGATATACAGTTAAACCTGCTTATAACGAACCTACATATAACGAATTCCTGGATATAACACAGTTTTTCTATTCTCCGCCATTACTCCATAGAAGCACATGTATTTGAGACCTCCACATAATGAAGTGACAGCGGGAGACCCCCTCGAAATAACGAATTTTCCCCGCCGACAACCTAGAGATTTCGCCCCAAATTTTGTCATTTTTGCGCAAGCAGCAACCAGAAGCACCTTCTCCGCTGCAATGGAATGCGAAGCGGCGGCGGCGCGCTTGGCACACTCGAATTCACTGCGACTGCGAGGGGAGAGCGAGCGCACATGTGCGTGCTTGCGAGCGTGCACGAGGCAGGCCTGCATCCCTCGACCCGGTGATCTTGCCGCCGTGGGCGTGACCTCTCCCCCTCCCGTCATTCAAACCTGATCCCGCCGCTTGCTGCAGCTGGCTTCGCCCGCCAAGCCGGCACTCTCCGCTTCCCGTTGATGTTGCCAAAGGAAAAAAAGAAACTGGAGGGACACACCATCATTCCGTCTCAGAGCGTAAAAATATTGGGAATGGTTTTCCAGTCGGATCGCACGAACACAATATTAATTAACATGCTTAAGAATACAAAAGCCCAAGTTACCCACATGATCCGGCGAGTAACGACCAAGACAAGAGGCATGGGGGAGGGAGGCGGACAAGCTTTGGCTTGTCCAAGCCTTCATCGTGTCTCAAATAATTTATGCTATTCCTTACGCACTACTCAACGCGACGGAATTCAAGAAAATCAACACAATGATCAGAAAGGCATATAAGCAGGCGATGGGCCTGGCGATCAGTGCGTCCACAGAACGCCTACTACGACTAGGAGTGCACAACACGGCCGAGGAGCTGATCGAGGCACATTTATCCAGCCAGCGAACAAGGTTGGCAGTTATGGAAGCGGGGAGGTCCATCCTCTACGCCTGGGGCTCTCTGCCCCACTCAGCCATCTGGTGCAACATCACCGTGCCTCCCCTACCTCGCAACATGCACCCAGTGCACCACGCACAGTGAAGGGAGGCCCGGGCCATACACAAGCAGTACAGTAGTCAACCCTCTACAGCCTACACAGATGTGGGGTCTTACCTCAGACGTGCAGCCACGACAGCTACCGTAATCGTCAACAAAGAACATCGGAGCAGCATTTCGCTCCCCCAAAACAATCCCCTCCAAGCCGAGCAAGTGACCATAGCCCTCGCGCTCTCCCAAACAGAAGTTTTCAGTTTCAGTTTATTATTATGCATTCACACAGTTATTTACATAAGAAATAATATACAGACAAGGGTCCCATAGTCAGCGACTGCACCAGGACTCGCATGTTAAAGTCATAGTGACCGACTCCCAACAGGCGTTCCGCAACTTCGCTAGCGGCAGAATTCATGCCACTACGCTCAAGATCATCAATCAAAATCTGCCAACGAGATCAGTCATGATCATCTGGGCGCCAGCTCATCACGCCATTCCTGGCAACGAGGTTGCCAACCAGTATATGGCTTGAGATTTGACTCACCGAGTCAACGCCGAGGAATCTGAACCCGAGCACGTGCACCCTCTAGTTTCGTACCAAGACATCACACAACACTACAAGCAACCCGCAGAACATACGCACCCTTACTACCTAGAGAGCAGGAGCGATTTCTCCGAGCTCTACAGGTTAAAACATTCCCCCACCCAACCAGAAATCACCTCATGGCCCCTACAGAATTCTCTCCGCAATGCCGCTTCTGCGCAGAGCCCGGGTCCCTCAGGCACATAGTAGGGGGTTTCAGACAGGCACCATTACATCCTCTGAACCTTTATCAAACCAATGAGCTTTAGGAGAGAGCCTTGGCCAGCTCCGACCTCGAGGATCAGCAACGGCTGATTGCGAGGGCCCAGGACTTGGACCGAGCTCAAGGCATTCTAGAATGAAGATGCCTCTCCGAAGCTTCATTTACCTAATAAAATGTTTATTCTCTCTCTCGCAAGAGCGCGTGTGC
The DNA here is from genome assembly GCF_013339745.2 of Dermacentor silvarum. Lineage (NCBI taxonomy): Eukaryota > Metazoa > Arthropoda > Arachnida > Ixodida > Ixodidae > Dermacentor > Dermacentor silvarum. The sequence goes on along the minus strand of NC_051154.1, from coordinate 101,454,389 downwards.
GCCTCGCAAGAGGCCATGGACACAACCGGCCAGACGGCGCCGCCAGCACCTAAGAAGCGACGAGATTCTCGCGATCACTCTAAAAAAGAAAAGCACTGCATAACGGCGCCTGGAAAGGGCTCTGTGATCTAACTCTTCTCTCTTAAACACACAGCACAAAAACCACATTCAACATGGATGCACGGATATTGCACTGAAATGTCAGAGGTCTCCTCCACAATCTTGATGACATTAAAGAAATCGTACATAGGTATAATTCAAAGGTGCTGTGTGTTCAAGAAACACACATCAAACATACACAAACAAATTTTCTCCTACAATATCCTTTTTTTCATAAAGACCGCGATGACAGTGTTGTGTCATCAGGTACAGGTGTGGCTATCGTAGTCGACAGTGGTGTTGCCTGCCGGGAATTAAAACTTCATACGCCCCTCGAGGGAGTTGCTGTCCGAGAGATGTTGTTTGACAAGTTAGTCACTATCAGCTCTATATACATCTCTCCCAGTTATCATCTTCATAAAACTGAATTTTAAAACTACATAGATGAACTTCCGGCGCCATACATAGTTGTCGGATATATAAACGCACATAACACTTTCTGGGGAGACTCTCGTTGCGATGCGAGAGGTCACCTATTTGAAAACTTTCTGTTCTCCTCAGGAGCATGTATACTTAATAAGAAAGAGCCAATGTACTACAGCATGGCGCATAGCACATACTCCTCCATAGATTAAGCATAGTGTCGAGTACACTAATGCCATACCTGGAGTGGTCCATTCTTAAGAACCCTTTTGGCAGCGACCACTTCCCAATTATGCTAAGCTTAACAGAACAAGATGGATGCTCGTCACATGTTCCCCGATGGAAGATTGACTTAGCTAACTGGGAACTTTTCCGAGAACTAACATACTGTCACGGGTATAAACTATTTAGAGAATGTATTTACAGGAGATAGACAGCAGCTGAGAACACGGAGAGGCTGTTGCCACTTCGTCCTCTTCTCCTTCGTCGACCTTGTCTGTTTTCCTCACCATAACACAACCCCCGGCGGAAAAAGCACCGTCCCGGTGCTTCAGATGGGGCCATCGGGAAGGGCATAATAGGGCTTAAGCCGAGAGACGTGTACGATGTCGGGTGATGTGGAACCGGTTGGCACGACGGATGTCACTGGGATGATCTCATAGGTGACATTGGTCACTTGACGTAGAACGCGGTAAGGACCTTTGTAGCACGGAAGGAGTTTCTCAGAGAGCCCCACACGTCGGCAAGGGGACCAAAGGAGTACGAGAGAGCCTGGTGCAAAGTATGTCTCACGATGGCGGCAATTGTAAGTGTGCTTTTGAGTTTCCTGCGATGCCAACAAACGAGTACGGGCAAGCTGGCGCGCATGGTCAGCGTGGGCGATGGCATCGCGGGCATACTCGGTCTGTGAGTTCTGTACCAAGGGGAGCGAAGCATTCAATGGTAATACAGGGTCACGACCGAAGAGCAAGTAAAAGGGGGAATACCCAGCAGTATCATGGCGTGACGAATTATAGGCAAACGTGACATAGGGTAGCGCAATATCCCAGTCCTTGTGGTCGGGTGAGACATATTTGGATAGCATGTCAGTGATGGTCCGATTAAGTCGCTCAGTAAGGCCGTTGGTCTGGGGATGATAGGACGTAGCGAGTTTGTGCTTGGTAGAACAAGAGCGTAGGATATCGGCGATGACTTGGGAGAGGAAAGTGCGGCCACGGTCGGTAAGGAGCTGTCGCGGGGCGCCATGGACTAAAATGATATCCCGGAGTAGGAAATCGGCCACGTCAGTTGCGCAGCTCGTGGGAAGCGCTCGAGTGATGGCGTAGCGCGTCGCGTAATCAGTAGCCACAGCGATCCACCTGTTGCCGGAGCTGGACTCAGGAAAAGGGCCAAGGAGATCCAAACCCACGCGGAAGAATGGCTCAGTTGGAATCTCGATCGGCTGTAAGTACCCGGCAGGAAGCAATGCTGGCTTTTTCCGTTGTTGGCAGGACTTGCAAGCAGCTACGTATCGCCGTACGGAGCGCGGGAGGCCAGGCCAGTAGAAGCGGCGGCGCACGCGGTCATAAGTGCGAGCAACCCCAAGGTGTCCGGCAGTAGGTGCATCATGCAGCTCCTGAAGCACGGTTAAGCGGAGGTGTTGGGGAACGACAAATAGAAGGGGAGGACCGTCAGGGTGAAAATTGCGGCGGTACAATATCCCGTCTTTGAGGACGAACCACCGTAACGATGGATCAGTGGGAGCAGATTGCACTCGGTCAATGAGGGTCCTCAAGGTAGCGTCATGGCGTTGCTCGTGGGCCATGTCCAAAAGCTGGGAAATGGAAAGAACACTTGCGGAAGCATCCGTGTTGGCGTTGGCGGGCGTGGGTACAGGGTAACGGGACAAGCAGTCAGCGTCATTGTGTAGGCGACCAGACTTGTACACCACAGAATAGCAATACTCCTGTAGCCGCAAAGCCCATCGTCCAAGCCTCCCTGTGGGATCTTTTAAGGAGGAAAGCCAACAGAGGGCGTGGTGGTCAGTTACAACAGAAAAGGGCCTGCCGTATAAATAGGGGCGGAATTTTGCTACTGCCCACACAAGTGCCAAATATTCGCGCTCGGTAATAGAGTAATTCCGCTCCGCAGGTGACAAAAGACTGCTAGCGTACGCGATAACACGTTCACGGCCGTGCTGAACTCGTGCCAAGACGGCACCGACGCCGTGGCCACTGGCATCGGTGCGCACCTCAGTAGGGGCTGACGTATCGAAGTGTCCTAGAATCGGCGGGGTGGTGAGTATGGTGGTAAGGCGAGAAAAGGCGGCGGCCTGAGAGTCTCCCCATGAAAACGGCACATTTTTCTTCAGAAGATCCGTCAGAGGGCGTGCTATGGTGGCGAAATCTTTAACAAAGCGACAGAAGTAGGAGCAAAGGCCCACGAAACTGCAGACATCTTTTTCGGACTGTGGGACAGGAAAATCTTTCACGGCTCGAATTATCTCCGGGTCCGGTCGGATGCCAGACGCATTGACGACATGGCCAAGGACTGTAATTTCACGGTGGCCGAAGTTACATTTCTTCGCGTTGAGCTGCAGACCGGCCTTGCGAAAAACAGCAAGTACAGCTGAAAGGCGCTCAAGGTGTGTGCTGAAAGTGGGCGAGAACACAATAACATCATCTAGGTAGCAGAGGCAAGTCGACCACTTGAATCCTTGGAGTAATGAGTCCATCATACGCTCAAAGGTAGCGTTGCAGAGCCCAAAAGGCATAACTTTGAAGTGGTAAAGACCATCAGGCGTTATAAAGGCGGTCTTTTCACGATCGAGATCATCCACAGCGATTTGCCAATATCCGGACCGTAGGTCGATGGATGAAAAATACTGTGCCCCGTATAGGCAATCAAGGGCGTCATCTATACGAGGTAGTGGGTAGACGTCTTTCGTCGTGATGCGGTTGAGGTGCCGGTAGTCGACGCAGAATCTCCATGTGCCGTCCTTCTTCTTTACTAGCACAACAGGTGACGCCCAGGGACTTGACGATGGCTCAATGATGCCTTTCGCGAGCATCGTGTCCACTTCCGTTTTGATGACTTGGCGCTCCGAAGCTGAAACTCGGTAGGGTCGCCGATGGATGGGAGGATTATCGCCTGTATGTATACGGTGTTTGACAAGAGACGTTTGGCCTAAGGGACGGTTGTTTAGGTCAAATATATCCTTGAACGAAAGCAATAAACTGCAGAGCTGTTCAGCCTCCACAGGCGTAAGACCCGGGGCGATCATTTTCGTAATGTCGTGGTCAGTACAATTGGTAGACCGGAAAGGTTCACAGGACGTGTCGACGGCAAAAGTTTCAACGCAGTGAACTTCTAAAGCAATGATCGTAGCCAGGGTAATATCTTTAGGCAGAAGTTGCTTCGTAAGCCCGAAATTCACCACAGGGAGATAGGTGCGATTGTCTTTGACTCTCAGTATTGTATGCGGGACAGCAACGTTATGGCTGAGAACGATGGCAGTTATTGGAGCGGAGATGTAATCACCATCGGGAACTGGCATAGATGGCACCATTTCGATGTATTGCAAGGCCTGTGGTGGAACGGGAACAAAATCAGTTGGTCTCAGGCAAATTTCGTGAGGTGTTGTAGGGTCGTCCAGCAGAGGCAGGTCAAGACGCACAATACTTGAAGAACAATCGATGAGCGCTGAATGGGCAGAGAGGAAGTCGAGGCCTAGTATGAGGTCATGGGGGCATTGGTCAAGCACAGTGAAAAGTACGACAGTATGGCGGCCGGAAATGCTCACGCTTGCAGTACACAATCCGACCACGGCCACCATGCTGCCGTCGGCGATTCGTACGACCCGAGTAACGGCAGGCGTAACAATTTTCCTTAAATGGCGGCGAAGGCGGCTGGTCATAATCGATATCTGTGCTCCGGTATCTATGAGTGCTGTAACGGGTGTGCCATCAACGTGGACGTCGAGAAGGTTACGTTTCGTAAACAGCGTCAAAGGAGGATTTTGCGGCGTATTCGACATTGCAGCACTACCCCGAGGTGCCGCATTGCCTAGTTTTCCGGCTGGGATGGTCCTGGGTAGGTCAGCGAGGGCGAGCGGTCAAACTGGGGCGGACGTGGCTGGCGACGTTGAGGCGAGGGCGAGCGAGTCTAGCGGCGAGGAGAGGTAGCGGCGTCGGAAGCGTCGTAGAAGCGACGGGGTGAAGAACTGCGGGGCGAACTTGTATTCCAGAACGTGTTTCGAGGCGGGGACGACCAACGGCTACTGCAGTGACGGGAAACGTGACCGATTCGGCCGCAGCAGAAACAGATCGGCCTGTCATCAGGTGCACGCCAGTCCGATGGATTCCGGGCACTGTAGGGATAACGGGCACTGGAGGGTGGAGCTCGATAGGACCGAGGCATAAGGGCAGGGCCGGGGTCAGGACGACTCAAGGAGAAGGCGCTGGGGAGACCCATATTAGCAATTTCCTGGCGAACCACGGATTGAATCAGCGATATCGTCTCAGCAATGTTGGTCCAAGACGTCGGTTGAGGCGAGACAGGAAACGCAGCTTCGAGTTCGCGGCGCACAATGCGGGTCACGTTTTCACTTGGTGGTGGCACGCTAGATTGGTCGGTTAGGTCGGTGCAAGAAGAGGTCGCTGCAGTATTTGGAAGCCGTGTAAACTGATTATGTATACGGCGGCTCTTCGCCTGCTCGAAACGGCGGCATTCCTTCATGATGGCGTCGACGGTCGATAAGTTTCTGAAGACCAGAAGGTTGAATGCGTCGTCCGCGATACCCTTGATAATGTGGCCAACCTTGTCCTCCTCTGGCATTGACGTGTCGATTTTATGACAGAGGGCGAGGACGTCCTGAATGTAGGATACGTACGACTCGGTAGTAGTTTGGGCACGCGTGGCGAGTTGTTGCTTGGCGGCTAGCTGTCGACCGGTCGGATTGCCAAAAACGTCGGACAGCTTCTCTTTAAACAACTCCCAGCTGGTGAGCTCTTCCTCGTGTGTATAATACCACGTTCGCGGTGTTCCATCGAGGTAGAACACGACATTGGCCAGCATTATGGTAGGATCCCACCTGTTCACCTTGCAGACGCGCTCGTACATCTTTAACCATTCTTCTACGTCAACACCATTGAGGCCGTTGAACTTGCCGGGGTCTTGCGGCTGAGGTAGAGCAACGTACTGGGTCTGCGTAGTCGGCGATGCAGCTGCAGACGCGGTGCCTGCTGCTGAATGCATGTTCTCGGGCTGGGTGAGACGTCCGCTGCGGAGCTCCGTGGCGAAGACGCGTACCCCGCACCTCCACCAAAATGTCACGGGTATAAACTATTTAGAGAATGTATTTACAGGAGATAGACAGCAGCTGAGAACACAGAGAGGCTGTTGCCACTTCGTCCTCTTCTCCTTCGTCGACCTTGTCTGTTTTCCTCACCGTAACAATATTTAAGCCGGGATGATATTGCCTCTTTCAACATAGATAATGCTGTGGCATATATAACAGGTTTGTTTCATTGATGCTGCTGAAAAATACATATGACAAACTAATGGACTGGCTAATAAGCGACAACGAATGCCAAAAAGCACGTAAAAAGCAAAACAGCCTGGGGATTGCTTCGCAACTCTCCAACAGCCGAAAACCTGATTAATTTTAAACAAGCAAAATCGCAGGGCAGTAGAACACATAGATGTGCTAATAGAGAGCTGGAAAAGGTACATCTGCAGCATAAATTTGGTACTGATGAAACGAAAGTCTGGAATAGGGTTAATAAATTAATAGGCCGGGAGTCACGATTCATGATTTCAAGCCTGAAATCATGAAAGCCAGCAGGAGCGTGGTAAAATTTTTGAGCAAATAAGGGAGTTCAACCAAAGAAATACACTGTAGAATAGTGGATATGTATGGCAGTGAATGTCCGTCGTATGCTGTAGTAACTTGTTGATTCAACGAGTCAAGACATGGCCGTGTGGATGTGCAGGACGGCCCACCACTTTGATTGATTTGGATCATTCAGCCCAAGCTGAGAGCCTTGTCATGAACAGTTGTTGAATTAAGGTGTCTGAAATTGCCATGCAATTAAACATTTTGTGTGGCAGTACATGCATAATCATTCATGACATTTTTGGCGTGTTAAAGGTCTCGGCAGGATGGTTACCATGAGACGTACCTCTATGTGCAAAATTGATAGTACTGCTTGCATTCATCAAGGGAGCTTTTCAGCATCTATGAAAGTGAGTTAACAGATTTTCTCATTCATCTGACAACTGGGGATGAGATGTGGCTTTGTCAATGCGACCAAGAAACAAGGCAAAGGCGCTATGCAATGGAGGCATTCTGGGACTCCCCCGCTCCCTTCCCGTGCTGTGCAACAGCCTCTTTTCTCTGAACTTAAGAAGTTCAACATTTTACTTGGAAAACAAGCTTTGTTTTCAACATTACTTATTTTTGTGCTAGTTGGTTGAAACTTGATGATGCCATTGTACACATCTAAGGAGTAAGCTAAGAAGCTACTGCAGGTGAACTTTTCCAAGCCTTTCATATTGTGTCAGTGATACTTCTGTCAGTCTAGAAGCGAGATTTTTTTTTTTTTTTTTTCAATATGGAACCGTTGTACCTGCACATTTTATTGTACATTGTCTTCTAGCCTCCAGGAGACTAATAAATCAGTTGTAAGTGTAGTGCCCATGGTGTCCGGTCGTCTGTTCTTTGTGTCTTGTTTCATTTGCGTTACAATGGCTTCATGAAGCTTTGTTTTGTCACAAGTGATTGCTACTTAATGGAATTTCTAATCAGTTCCCTAAATTTCTTTTTATTGCATGTTTATTGCTAAGTACTTTGCTGTGCGCAGGTGATAGATGCTAACCAGGACTGCATTGACATCCAGCAAGAGTTTGCGCAGAACTTGCCCGACATTCTGGGCCAGCACCACTTATGTCATGCCCCCTCGACTCAACAGCCTGTGTGACATACCGCATTCATTGGTTTCACATTAGCCAAGTTGTCCGGGCATGTTTAGTCTGACATCTGTTAAGTTGCATCTTGTGCTGTGTGTTTGTTAGGATGATCATGGTGGGCTGCAGGAAATGCATGTCAAAATTATCTGATGTGTACAGCCACTGCTCAGCTGGTAGGTGTAACACAACAATGTTTAATTGGTAGCCTGCATATGATGGTCTGCGTTGGCAACCTAATTTTGCGAGCAGCAGTGTACCCCCATTCCTACTATGTGGAATGTTGCTGTCTACTGTGACAGGGGAGCATAACGATACATGCTCGGTTCGTTTTGTGCTTATTAAAATTGTGCTGTAAAGCAGTGTTTCGTTGCACATAAGTATCATCACAGAACAGGGGCTTTGTACTGAATTATGACTCGCCACGTACCATGACATCTGAGCATTGTGCCTCACTGCACTGACGGGCATTTGCTGATATTGCCATGTTCCTCATGGGCACTCATAATCTACTGAAAGGCGACAATTCGTCCGTTTCGGAAGCAACTTGCTGCAGAGTTTGTGTAATGAGTCTCGTTAATGCACTGAACAGGTATGTTGTACCAAATTGGCTTTGGCAAGAAATTTATTCGCTCACAAAGTACTTTCACCCCGTCCAGTTGAGCTTCTATAACCGATGGTGTGCATTTGGAGTGGTAATCTCAAACATACTCATCCAGACTAGGGCCCTGCTCTTTAGATGATGCCCTACCTTTATCTGGACCTCTCCATGTGTCATTCTTCATAATTTAAGTGCAAATTAAAGGGACTGGAATTATTGTGCTTCGGGCACTATCATTAATTAATACAGAAAAAGACATTTGTGACCACCCTATAATTAACTGGCTGCACTAAACACTAATTGAAATACTAAGTAGGAGTTACATGCGTTCAATCTAGTGTAACTTGTGTTAGTAGATACCTATTTCCTAGCCGTTCAGTATTCTTTACATCAAAGGAGGAAAAAATGCTCTCATAATATGTATAAGCAGACTTTCCTGAAGTCGACGTGTCTTTCTTCAGACCATGGTTTTTGGTGAGGGGAAGTGGCTTATATTCATGTTAGTGTAATACAGTGCCAGCACCTAATCTTCATAGAGTTTGTTTTAGATAACTTGGTTTGAAATTCTGACTACAAGTGCTATTTCTCTTGGTAGTATACAGATAAAAGTGGACTAGTATCACAAAGCTAATCTTTTATGCCTTGTTCTATTATCATTCGATGCCTAGTCTAAATTCACTAAGATAATGTATTGTGCTTTGTTCCATGGCTATTAGATGTCACTGTTTTTTAGTACAAGTTTTGCTGTGATTAGTGCATCACCTAAGCTGTCCATATAGGCAAGACTTGAGCATTTAGTGCAGAAAGTGAGTCAAATGTGTTGGTACTACAATATTTGTTTATTGTAATTATAATGTATCATTATACCTGCATTAATTGAAAGTCTGGAAACGTTAGAGTGGTCCTCTGTAAGTGTATGACATGATGTTTTCCTAAGATGCTCTCATGCAGTGTATATAGTAAAAAAAATGGCCAGCCATACTGAAACAAAAGTTCAGAAGTTGTTTATGGCACTACATAGAAACAGTGTCAAAACAGCAACTAATATGAACCATTCATCATTGTCAAAGTTGTACGTATGTACCAGAATAACAGCTAGGTTGCAGTTTACACTTGCTTTCAAAAATGTGCTGCCTTCATTGTGGCTGACATTAAAGAAGGTGTTAACATCTTTTACAAAATGTGTGTGATTCTGACTTTCGCTAAACTTTGTTGCCAAGTATGTATGTTAAAATGTCTTTCTGAGTTTGAAAAAAGTTTTACTTTACTGTGTCTTAAGGTATGCTGCATAATTGGTATTCTTGATCTTATTGTGGTGTGCTATACTTTTAAAGTTTACCTAGTAGCATAAGGCCGTTATTATCAACATAATTTGCATTTTGTCAGCTATGTTGCTGAACCACAATATCTGTTGCAGGTGGCTACAGTTATTATTTTTAAATGTGTTTTTCATTTCGTTGTGGAGTCATACATTCAAAGAAGTGATGAGTTTTCATGCACTGACTTCTAATACATTGGCATTAGGAGTGTCAAAGTGGGAAAAAAATTTTATGTGTGAGAAGTGCGGGAAGCTGGTTGCGTGATATATATGTGATATATATACATATATATATATATATATATATATATATATATAGTGGCAGCAATTATAGTTGTTACTTCATTATAATTTTTAAAGCTACGACATTGTGTACTGTATGTCAATTGCTTCAGAAGGCAGTGAAAAAGCACCCCTTTGTGTACGAGGCATAGTAACACTTTTAGTACTACCCACACTTGTGCTTTTGATGCTGCAAAACCTTTAGTATGCTTGTAATGTGAAGCTTAGCCATTGACACATTTCACAGTAAACAGGTCATGCCTCAACTACTCTTGGCTCTTGTACAATGTCACTTAGCATCAGCTGCAAGAGCCTGGGGGAACCATGTTATAAATTGATAGTCTTCTAAGTAATGATTGTGCCATTTTTCTGGTGCACTTGTGGCATCAGACTGAGATGCAAGCCTCTTCAGTCTCTTGCATATTATCTGCTTCACAACTCAAGCTAATATAGGCACGTGTTCAGGGCATCATTGTTGTTTAGAGCACTTGCGGAAGCACACGGGGATCATCACTAATTTGCGGATGTGTAGTGATAAGGTGATTTTCTTATTTTTTTATTGAACTAAATATTCAAGACACATGCATAATCTACAGCTAAAAGAAAGAGAATGCCTGACAATGGCCGTAGCACCAAAAATTATACATTCACACTCAGGTGGTGTCACGAATTTCAGCATTCCAGAAACAGGGACACGATGCAAACATATTAAAAACCATTTATCTCAAGAAAGAATTCTAACTAAGAAAACCAAACAAAGTAATCTCACGCACCATAAGTCCTATACCCACACAAACATACCTACCAAGTCTCCCGGGTACTTCTGGATTTGGACCATTTCTTCCGGTTGTACAGTTGACAGGAAAATCTCCCGGAAATTGCAGTTGTGTCCCGTTTCTCTCCGCATCCATCGTTTTGTCAGGCCACATTGGCAAAAAGAATCCAACCCAAGTATAGGGGAACCCTATACTTGCGCCATTTCGTTAACCGCAGAGCCTCTCTTTACGCTGACGGGGTTGTTGGGTGCCCTAGTGGCCCTAGCCTCATTAAGCTAGCGAGTGAATACTGCGTTCTGTAACTAACAACACTTGACTCTCCATCGTTCTCCTCGGCGTCGGCCGGTCTGGCATTGCATAGGCCTACGGTCAGTCGGCTTTAAAAGCAAGGAGTGCTAGCGCAAAAAGTGTCTTCAAGTATTTTTAATGCAGTGCTCAGGCCAAAGTGGCTTTGGGTATTTTGTTGGTGCCACAGTGCAATGCAGAGTGTGAACGGCAATTTAACATTGGGAGAAATACGAGGACGCAGTGCCGCTCATCCATGTGTCGCTCGTCTAAGGCGCTGGGAAACTTCATCCTCGCAAAATGTGAAGGATGAAATTTCTTACAATCAAACATTATCTGAAGAATTTTTGAACACCCGCTGTGGTTACTTAGTGGTTTTGGCATTGCACTGCTAAGCACGTGCGCCTCGGCCGTAGCGGCCGCATTTAGTTGGGGGCGAAATGCAAAAATGCCCGTGTGCCGTGCATTGAGTGCACATGAAAGAACCCCAGGTAGTCGAAATTAATCCGGAGTTCCCCACAACAGCGTGCCTCATAATCAGATGGTGGTTGTGGGACGTAAGACTCGAAATTTTAATTTAATTTGAAAGTATTGTCGAAGACAGAATTTGCAACAAAGAAACGCTTGCAAAAGTGAGATATTGACGTTCATGTGGTCATTTGTACATCTGTAAATAAAATTGTAATGAATGTCTCCTGTCTGAACTTGAAGATGTAAACCTCGGGGGGGGGGGGGGGGGGGGGGGGGGTGTAACCGACTCACTCCCTCCCGTCGGACTTTCGTCGAACTTGGCAGGTATGCACAAAAAACTCCCAGAACTAGCTATATACATAGAGAAAAAACTAAACCTCAACTATATACTGTTCTTCAGCTTGACTAAACAAGTATAACAAGGAGCCACTAGAAATTGAGCGTTCCGACCATCACCAGTAGTGGTGGAAGTAGGCTCGGTGTTGCACAAGACGCCGGCCTCCGTAGTTCTGATGCGGCGTAGGTGTCGACCTTCATTGCAAGTGGGGTGGTGGCTCTCTGTTGAGACCAGCGTGGCACAGGATGCGGTCTTGGCCAGTCGGGCATCATGCCGCTGAAGTGGGCAGGCGGTTGCCTTTGTGGCACTGAGCAGTGGCCGGTGATGGAAGCGTGGGGCTGGACCGGGTTCTTGGAGCAAGGCCACGGCGATGTAGCCGGGGCTCAAGACCTGGATCCACTGCCGGCCATCTCCAGGTCATCTCATCTCTGGTCTGGGTCCCCGAAGCTGCTCCTTCCTGTCTTCAGAGCACAGCTGGAGATACGTCTGGCCTGTTCAAAGTCCATGTCAGCAGTGGCCCACTAAACCGCCTTCGCCTTCTTTTTCTTCTCTCGCGCTTTACGCAGCATGTGTCCCAATTCATTCCCTTTTTGTCTTCTTTTATTAAGTGCTCCCAACTTCGTTTCGCTGACCGGCGTTGTCGTCGTAGTCTTCACATGCACCTTCGCGTCTTTTTCGCTGCACGTGTTTAGCCCTGTCACTCACGACAGGTGGACAACAGCAGAAGCAAGGCAATCAGGTACTAGCTTATGAATTCAAGAAAAAGAATGTGAGATAGTTTAAATATAATAGATCATTATCATCATCAGCCTATATTTATGTCCACTGCAGGACAAAGGCCTCTCCCGGCGATCTTCAATTCTTGCGCTAGCCAATTACAACTTGGGCCTGCAAATTTCGTAACTTCATCAGCCCACCTAACTTTTCTGCCAGCCTCAACTGCGTTTCCCTTCTCTTGGCACCCATTCTGTAACTCTAATGGTCCACTGGTTATCTACCCTACGCATTACATGGCCTGCCCAGCTCCACTTCTTTCTCTTAATGTCAGCTAGAATATTGGCTATCCCCGTTTTCTCTCTGATCCACACCGCTCTCTTCCCGTCTCTTAACATTAGGCCTAATATTTTTTGTTTCATCGCTCTTTGTGCGGTCCTTAATTTGTTCTCGAGCTTCTTTGGTAACCTCCAAGTTTCGGCCCCTTATGTTAGCACCGGTAGAATGCCATGATTGTACACTTTTCTGTTCAATGACAGTAGATATTGGCTTCAAAATAAAAAGCAGTAGTGTGGATATACTACATAAGTCAAATTCATGCAGTAAAGTGATATACACATGACATGTTCAACTTCAAAAGATGTGAATACGTCCACTGCAGTCAGACCCACCAAGTGCTCCCCATGCAGGACGGCAAGAACTGCAGGTGTGGAGGTGCCAGCAAATGTGTAGCACTGGAGTGAACTTGTATCTGATCAGAAATTTATTATACTCTTATCAGTTAGCTGTTATCAGTTATATCACTACTTATGATTTCGATTCTAAAAAAAAATTGTCGAAATAAAAGTGGACACAGAAAATACTGTTTGGATAATTTTTGTCTATAAAGAAATGGAATTTTGGAATTTCAAGTTCAAGGAGGTTGCGACTGGCGACCAAAAAGCGTCTGAAGGCGACCAATGCTCACACTGGCGAGTGCAATCGGCCATTCGCCATCTGCTCACAATTGCATCGCCATGAAAAAAAAAAGTATCGGCGTATACAGACATCCTGTTCCTGCGTGCCTGATTGGTTCAGCAGTTTTGCGACTGCGGTCACGCGACTGAAAAAAATAGAGCAGCAAGTGACTGGCCCAAAATAGTTGCTTATCCAGAAAAGCGACTATTTGTGACTATTTCAGACTTGTTGCACGACCACTGTCAGTCGCCAGAGTGAACAAGCCTTTAAATGATTTAGCAGGGATGATATCTGAGATGTTAGCAACTGCATTCCATAGTGTGTCTAAGCTTGTGGTATCCCAATCCAATCAAAGAATTCTGCAAATTGTATAGAGTGAATTTAAATTGAAATATGTGTCGTCAAAATTTAACTGTTTGCACACCTTTGTTTACATGCGTCTATTGCAAGTCTCTGTAGAAACAATTGTTCAATAGGCAGTATGTTCAGTTCTACAAAATGAAGGCTTTGTTTATTCAAGGTGAAAGATGTGCAAGTACAGCCTGCCAAGTTACTTCCATATATGAAGTGATGTTACTCATAAATAATAAACATATGTAAGCGAGTGCTGCGTGCACTTCTGGCTGCACTTGCATAATGCAGCCATAGCAATTGCAGGAATTAAGTGGGCCTATGTTTTATTATGTCATGACATGCCCACCACTTAGGTACAGAATATGAAACTAGTTCATAGAAATTAACAAGTATTACAGTGATTTAGTTAGTGTGCTCTGATGCAATTGCCAGTATTTATTTTAGGGTTTAGACGATTCGGACCTTCACTTAATGCAAAAAAATTACAAATCGAAAATGCCATGTCAGTACTCCTTTATGCTGCACCATAACCAAAAACTTTTCCATAGATCCAGCTCTACATTTATGCTAATTAGCAAAAGAGGAATGACATCTGCCTTTGGTAGATCGCTTCCTGATCTCTAACCGCAAAGCTTTCAATTGCAGGGGCGTCTGATGACTCACAGTAGTTGTTCTGAAAGATGGCTGCTGGGGTTTAGAGCAGTGTGTGTGTGAAATTACTTGGTTAGTTCTCCGGCGGGGGGGGGGGGGGGGGGGGGGGGTATATTTTACAGTGGGCGCTCGGTGTGTGGGGTGGAAAGGCAGTCTGTGGACAAGGCTGTTCTTGTTTGAGTAGAGCACTGCAGAGAAGCCAACTTCCAGATTCTTGCAACAGGTTCATTGATACTGGTGGCAGACACTGTTCTGAAATGCAAGCGCATAATCTCTAACAAATAATGCTTGATAACACCTTGTTTTTGCCGAAAGGTGAACATTGATGTATTAGGTGAACATGAAGAATTGTTCCCAGACTGTTGTTGCTTTAAAAGAGCCCTGAAACACCTTTTCTGAAACCTGAGGGTTACATCGAGTGCTGACCAGGGGGAATGCCATCTTAACCCTTTCAGACGCTGTGTACACAATTCGCGGTGTACACAATTGTGTACACCAAGGTAGTGCATCAACAGCAAAAGCCTTGATGAAAGTAATTATATTTCAAATGTGGCGCAAAAATTTGAAACACTTATGATTGGAATTGTGATGCAATTTTGGATGACATGTGCAAAATGTTTTGGTAAAATGAGTGGGAAGGTAGACTGTTGGATGTTTTTGCTTGGTGCCAATATGTTGTATGTAGCAGGTTCACTTTCATTGTTTTTCACAATGTCATGCCCCAGGCATAATTTTGAAGCGGCTGGATAAGTGCTTTTCAAACTTTTCAATACACGAAATAGTTGATGTTCCTGTAGTGAGTTTTTACAAGTAGTCTACATTTTTTAAACATAACAAAACTTACTAAAAAATGAAAAATTCTTATTTTTTGCTGCATCTGTGCACTTTGTATGATTCTGAAGATGCAAGAAATGTGGTGCAAGTAAGTTTTCAATAAACAGGATAAAGTGGCATCTGAAGGGGTTAAAGTCTAAAGGAAGGGAACAACCAAGTTGAGGGCAGGGCACTGGACTTGCAACTGGATTTATTTCAGCAGAACAATGTCCACAAAAGACCAAACGACACATTTGTAACAAGTCATAGTCTCACACTTCTGTGTAATTAATCATCACATACAGCCATGCCTATTAAGTTTGGCTCTTCGCTTGTCAGGAACAAACATAGCATGCTCACACAGTTGTCAGTGTCCAGATATTTATATGGAATGCTTCCAGAAGCTTGTAAGCAGTGTGGTTGCATGCCACAATTTATAAATACATCAATTATTGGGAAAGCGAAGACCCAGTAAGAAAGATATTCTGGAAGTATTCCATCAAAAAGCTGGGCCTTGACAACTGTGTTAAGTGTGCTGTCCCTGTTCTCGACAATCAAAGCATTTATTAGATAGACATGGCGGTATGCGACGATTAAGTAGAAGTGTGTGAATATGACATTATACTGAAAAAAAAGTTGGTTGCAAGTCCAGTGTCCTGCCTTCAACTTGGTTGTTCCCTTCCTCTCTGTTTTCTTTAAGCTGGCATTGCCCCTGTGTAGCACTCGATGTAACCCTCAGATTTCAGAAAAGGCTCCCTTGACTTCAGCTTACCCGTCTTTACATTCCTCTCTGTTTTTCGTTTGTATTTCTGTTCGCTGGCATTCTGTATGTACAGAACCATGCAAGTTTGCCGAACAAGCTACCCTCATGAATGAGTGCAATCCCTTTCAAGAACATGCATATAATCTCTCATTTTTGAAAAGGACTTTATATAAAAGGAGATGCAAGGAATGCAGCGTTTATGTTCCACATTCCCCTCAGCTTGGGTGCTGCCATTAGCAGTGCCCTGCCTATTGCACCTTTGTTTCCTGGTGTAACCTTTTAAGATAGGCCACTGAAAAAGCTGCCAAAGTGCAATGCGACGGGCAGGACATGTTAACAGTCATTGCTTTCCAGTTTCCCAGTTATCCTCGACAGATAGGATGCTGGAAGGGTATGCATGCATACAAGCAATTTGAGGTCAGAAATGATTGGCCAATGGCTCGGCCTGTGTTTATGGGCTACTGCCACCCTATGTCAGCAAGCAGCCAGCCGGCAGTTCCGAAAATGGTGCGGAGCCCATCTCTTTGAAGAGAGGGGGAAGCTGTCTTTATGTACTGTTTGTTAGCTTCTCGAATAACTATAAAACTTCAGTTAAGTGTACACTCTTTTGTGTTGTGCCCATGGAATGTGTTTACTTACCAAGCTCTTGGACTGGAGAGTCCCTTAAGCATTTTGTTATTCTGACCTTATGTTGCTTCCTTTTTAAAAAAGGCTTATTTTGAAACTTGCCTTTCTCCAAAACACTTGTAAATTTTTTCAAACCAATTTACTTTATATTTTATGAGTGCAAACCTAAGCAATATAGATGTATTTATCATTGCCACAAATGTACAGTTGTAAAAGAGGGAAATGCTTTCTGTTGCAGTTCTTCAAAATCAGCTTATGCGAAACAAGGTTTGGCATCAAAGAAATTTTTTCATACATTCTTCTACTGCTAAAGAAAGTCACAAAGTGTGTGAAATTTCATTAGGCACGGAATGGCACATAGAGCTTTGCCACACCGCTTGCACCAGGCCCTGCACGACTTACGAGCAAACTCTTGGTGGGAGACTGGTCATTGAAAAGCTCTTGCCAAAAGATAGCCAAAAAATTAGATTTAAAAAACGCCGTGTTTGAGCGCTGACAAAGTGCTGCCATCTAGTAGTAGGGGAATAAAATGTGAATGTCCTCTATTCGTCCAAATCGCCTCGAAAATGGTGATGTTGCCGTGGACGAGAAAGCAAGCTTTACTAATTCACGTTGACGAGCTGGACACATCCAAAACACTTAAGGGGTCAAGGTGAAGTCACACAGCAAATCAAATCTCCAATTTATTCACTCCACCAACCAGCTATTCTCGCAGACAGCATTCTGGGACAACAAAAACAGCTATGCAGGCCAAATGCACATGTGACAACGCTCCAGAAAACAGTCCTACACTCTTATTCACATTTGTTTAAGCTGGAGAACAGGAAACATTTACTACATCATATATATTAACAAAACAAATGTATCTCTTAGTGTTACATATCAATTTTATATTTTTCGCTTTGCTCTTCTGTCAAAATTGCAAATAGCAGGCTAGACTGATGTAGTATCTGCTTTGAGAAACAGGGAAAGAGGTGTCAAACTCTTCCAGACTACTTTCAAAGTAACATGCAGAAGCTCTGCCCCTGTATTTTCCCTTAAGTGCCACAAAGTTGTCTGCAAGTATAGTTGCTGGTGCTCAAACGTACAGCACAGATCTGTAGCATGCGACACCAAATCTGTGGATTGAAACTGCCATTTGTTCCTCTGTTGTGCGAGTCTGCCCTTGGTCACTACACAGTGATCAGGCAGTGCACTGTGTATGGACATTTTCAATGTCATCGAATAAAGGGTGTAGGCAAAGGCACCTGCAAGTCCACTGAACACAGCACCACCCCTCAGCTGAAAGCAACACTGCACTTCAACAATGCTCCTTGGTGATGTGAAGCAGCTGCTTGAGAAACACACATTCACTAAAGTGCATTCGAGTAGATGCCCAAGAGTGCCTAGTCACCAAACTTTCTCTCTGGAATTGCCTTGGCATGCCATGGAAGTGCAGTTACCGCTTCCGTTGAGGAGCAGCAATACCATTCATTTTGATTCAAGGTGGAGTGCCAAGTAGAGAAACGTTTCAGGGGTAAATAATGGCTTCTTAAGGGAGAAGACTACTGTCATAAGAGTGGAACAGGAGCTTTGCAGCATGCATGTATAAGAACATTTATCCAGTGAAAAAAATCTTGGCATTTCAGTCCCTCACACAAGCAAACACCTATTTCATTTACTGTTGCTTTTTGTGCAGTTAATGTCTCCTCTTTTTATGCACTCTTCACATCTTTTATTGGAAGTTATAGAAATGTTCGCGCTTTCTCCCATTTTTTTCCATGCCCATTATGTTGTCATTGAGAGGTGTGGCTCCTCATTACAGGCTTGCTCTTAAAGAATTATCTCATTCTTGTAGCTTTGTGCCAGGTCCTTGTGAGGCAGTACAATGGAATTGAGTACAATGACTTCTGCAGGCACAGTGACATGACAGCCGAGCACTGTGATTGACGGGTTCAGACGGCCATCAGCATTGAATAAAGGCACATTTTCCATTTTGGCAAAGGGCCGGTCCGGGTTGGGGTCACAGGGTGTTCCTTCCACACGGCTCCAGGCGCCAACCGAGCTGTCGAGACCCACGATGGAGTGAAGAACAAGAGCGTGGTCGCAGACAGTGGCGTTAGCGAGCACCAATGACTCACGGATCCGTACACCGGCGCCAATGCGCGCCCCAGGTCCGACGGACACATTAGGTCCAAGTGTGGCGCTAGGGTCCACGCTTGCCGATGGGTGCACGAACACGTCGCCAAATATGGTGGGCCCGTCGGGCCCTGGCCGTGCCAGACGCTCTGGGTGCTCCAGGCGGTACAGCTCGAGGTAGTGTCGGTTTGCATAGATGGCCGAGCCGGCCGTCTTGAGCTGACTCCACCAGCGATTCGTCTGAAAGACGTGCAGCTGTCGGCCGGCGGCAGCCAGCGGCGCCAGCACGTCATGCTCCAAACTGAGCGCGTCCAGGCTGTCGCCTTCTCGCGCATGCCGGTCGCGCAGCACTGCCCCGGTCCATTGAAACACGTCTGGGCTGCACACGTAGACTCCACAGTTTATGACTGCGCTGACAAACGTGGACGGCTTTTCCACGTAGTGTAGAACCTGATGCGTAGCCTTGTCCTCCACTATGCAGCCGTAGCTTAGTGACTGTTGGCGTGTTGCCTCGGTGGCCAGCACGGTGACCAGGTTGCTTTTGGGCAGCGACCGGTGGAACTCCAACATTTCTTCCAACGGAAAATGACCACACACATCACCGTGAATCAGCAGAAAGGCCTCTGGGTCGCCTCGGCGAATCTGGTCGCGGAAGTGGTGGATGCCACCAGCCGTGCCCAGTGCCGCGTACTCCTGGAGGTAACGCACTGGCATGCCGTACTCGCGGCTGGCACTCTTCACAAACCCCGTCAGGTCCGCATCATCGGCTGGGTAGAACCCAATGAGCAGAATCTCGCGCACGCCTGACAGACCACAGCATGCCTCGACTAAGTGTTGCATCATCGGGCGACCAGCCACCGGGAATAGCGGCTTGGGGATGTCGAACGACAGCGGTCGAAACCGGGTGCCCTTTTGGGGTCCTCCGATTAGAATTACGGCCTTTAACATCCCAGCCGTCTTCTTTGGTGTCGGCGACACTGGCATGTTGGCAGCTCCTGTACGTGTCAGTTTTTATCACTGCACTAGCTCGGTCAGCATGAGGACACGCAGCAGTAACAGGCACGTCGGCAGGTGCTAATCAAGCTCTCGTGGAAAACCGCGAGACGTGTCGCGTGGCAAGCGCAATCGGGTTGGCGTGAACGTGGCCGCTCCATGGCGTCGTTGCTTTGGGTTGGCGCATTTGTTTATGCCACCTGCAGCAGCGCGAACGCAAGTACGCCGTACTCGAGCATTAGTGGTAGTTTTCATGGTTTACACGAGAATAGAAGGCCTGTAGAGTCAATTGTGCACTGCTGCCGTCGTGTCCACAAGTTGTCGCGTCACCTTTGGGCAGATTTATGAACTGTTTATAAGCTGTTACTTGCCGCAAGGATTTTATATCGGGTTGTATTATGGCCAATAAGCGACGCGCATGCCACGACATTTGAGTCCACTCGTCAGTTGAGTCCAAGCTAACCAATGCAAATAATAAAGCACGGAATGATTTTCACATTTGCTCGTCCTAGCTCAAGTTTCGTTCGCGCTCTCGTTTTCTCTTTTACGTCCATGTTTGCGTCGCTTTAGTGCAGGGTCACGTGTTGGGCCAGCTTTTGGAGACGAGAGATATAACAGATAAAACTTATAAAAGGCAGAGGAAGGTGCTGAGGTAAAGGGAAACAATTTATGATAATTCAATTTATGATAGGGCAGTGCCTGACAACGCGTATAGTTACAGGATGAATTTTTCATATGAAGAGTGAAATGCCTGCAGAAACCATTGAGTGTATATATTATCGAGCATAATCTGTTAGCAACCTCCATGGTTAGCAGTTAGGGCTCTTTTTCTTTTTTTTTTTTTTTAAACCTACACTGGCTACACGAGTGTAGCTAGTGTAGGAAGTCGTGTAGAAAAGTGTAGCTCCGCCCACCTACACGAAGCCATTTTTAGCTGTAGTGTAGTGACCTTTTTTGGTCAGCCGACTGTTGGCCACAGCGTTTTGTAGACTGCTGTGGCCAACAGTCGGCTGACCAAAATCGGTGCCGTGTCGGCCTAGTGTGAATGAGCCTTGAGCGCACAACGGAGCCTGTCAAGCAGGCGTCGGCGGGGTTTTGTATGCGTGCAGTTCTCGGAGGCTATGCTTTGGTTGGAATAGTTTTGTTGATCCCCGTGAGGTGGCGCTGCAAACATTATCGTTCACTGCAAAACATCGTTATTTTGTTATTATTCCTACAGCTTCTGCTTTACTTTTTGTTGCATTGCATAGCAACGGAAGCAAGTATTAAGTAGCAATATAAAGAATAAAAAAATAAACGCATGAAGTAGTAAAAAGAACGGGAAAACATTGTCTCCTGCCGAGATTCGAACCCCGGTTTTTTTGCGTGGGAAACAGACATTCTACCTCTGAGCCACGGTGGGCTGTGTGCTACCGATCGTAGCGCCCCAAGCGGCGTTACGGTCGTTTGGCTTCACTTTTCGAAGCTCGTTCCGGGCACTCTCCAATTCTAGGACACTCTAGCCTGGCACTACACTTGCCTACACGAGCCTGCACGAAGTGCAGATAAAAAAATAGCCCTATTATTTCGGAGACAACTGGAAGCAGACATGAAGCAGCAGTTAGCAGTAAACATAAACAGACTTGACTACAAAAGGACGATTGGAAGGTTGGTCACACAGAGCACCTAAGCGAGTCGCGTTATGCATAGTGTGCGATCAGGTTGGTCGCGTACATGGCCGGAGATGGTCGCTTTGGTTGAAAAGCGACTGTTACGGGTCATTTGCTCGGTGCTCGATCGCCGATGTGAACACGAGTGTATAGCCGTTCCTTATCACAATCTGCCTGCTAGACAACATCCAAACCTAGATAGGTTTGGATGTTGCAACTGCGCCTGTGGGAAGAACCATAGAGTTAATATAACTGACTCAGTATATTACGGTAATTACTATATTATTACCGCAGTCAGTATATTAACTCTATGGGAAGAACATAGGAGTAAAGTGGCTAGAACATGAGTAATAGGATTATGGGGGAAAAAAAAAAAAAACGAACAAACTATGGATTTATTCAACTGATCACGTGCTGGGGCATAGCCTCCTGGCCACGGTGCTCCTGGCTATGGCTGGGGACATATTCTCGGACGGTCACTTTCGGTTTCGGAGACCATATATGTCGGAGACAAAACGTTCAGGCGCTCGAATCATACAACGCGCCGTGTACGAACAATGCGCCGTGTCACTCCGAGAATACGTCCACTGAAAATGGCTATTGGGCCATATTTTCAGTGCTTAACACAAATTAACCATTTCTGCGGAAACGCTATGCACTTCCAGTTTCTCACTTTCACCGGCAAGGCATTGTAGCATTGGGCGCGTTAAGTTAGCGCGCTCCGAACTCCAAAGGAGCACGCTCGAGTGCGCTCGAGTGCGACGCCTTCGGAGCTTAACTTAACGGCGATTTTCGCCGACTGCTTTCGGGCGCACGAACGCGCCGTCTGGCGAATGTTGTGTTGCTTCCGCGACCGCTATCGCATTGAGCGCGCTTTTTGAAGATGGCGCCGCCGATAAACACCATCCTGCAGTTCTTGATAGACGATGAAGAGCTAGAAGAACTTGACGCGCGGCGACGAACGAAGCAGCAGCGACTTATGTGCGCGATGCAAGCTGTTCGTGCTGTTCTCAGAGGATACCCTAACAGAGGATTTATTTCTGCTCCGCGGTATGCTGACTGATGACTCATTGCCTATCGCAAGAGGACAGAAAGCCTTATGATCCGAGGCATCCAGGATTATGTGATCAACCTTGTGCCCAGATACACGGACACACAATTCAATGAGCAGTGCCCCAACATCTTCCATGATAACATGAGAACCTGAAGAAGTCATACACATGAACGTAGCGACGAGAAGGCGCCAAACTGCGACTGTCCGATTGCGTACCTGAGCGTCTGGCTAGTAATGATCGGGCCGTCATTTTCGGTTCGTGATAAGCTCAAACCGCGCCAACACGCGAAGTTCCCGATCATGCCTTAGAGCAGACGCCCGGCTGCGCAGCGGCGGCAGGAACGAGTGGGCAAGGAGCACGGACTTGCATAAGTGGAAAGAGTCGGAAACACGTCATTTTTCCGGAAGCCGTAGCAGGCGCGCGCTCTCGCGCACCGTTTCCAGGGTGGAGCGCGTAGAGCGCGCTCCGTAATCACGCACCGGAAGTCACTTTTTAGCCGTTAAGTTTAAAAGAGCGTGCTCTGCTGGCTAGAGCGCGCTCGAGCGCCTTAACTTAACGCGCCCATTGTCATCGCGTCTAGGAATCAGGCGCGAGACTAAATACCGACCACAACATCGCCCAAAGTTAGCGGTATAGAAAACATCATGCTGGCAACACTGGGCTGCTCACCAAAACTAGCTCTTTTCTTAGCGTGCGTCTAAATGTCGTACAAAAATCCCTCACGTGACCAGATACTAGGCACCTAAGGACACGATCATTTAGGGACTTTTGAGAAGGCGCGATGGTGGCGCTAAAAGTGACGACGGCATGGGATGGCGCGTTCGTTCTCGGCGTGATCGTTCTCTGGCCCGCGCCGACCGCGCGTTGTTCAACATTGCGTGTGTGATTGTGCTTGCGTTGCTTGTGTATTTGTTGTAGGTTCTGTGTTACTTGGCGGAAAGCCGTGAGTAGTGCTTGTGTGGCACTGCGGCTTGGCCTCGGTGAGCTCTGGCAATAGAGAACCTGCGTTTTGTGATCCGTGTTCCTTGACAATGCGGAGGTGGTGACGATTGAAATGTCGAAGTGGCGTAGCGCCTCGGCAGCGCAGTTCAGCGAACCGCGATGTGGCGTCGCCGTGTCCGCCTTAGCATAACGGACGTCGAGGGATGTGCTGCTCTCTACAAGTCACAAAATGTGACTGCGTCGACCGCCCACGGTTCAGCGCTGAATGTGTGGTTTGAGTACTGTGCTTGAAACGAGTGGTGCAGCTGTGGTGCCCTAATTCGCACAATATAGACGCGTGCTTATGTGCAAAAAGGGCAACAAATCGTATCTTAACCCGCTGAGGCGATGCTACAATGTCAACAATGCCGTGCATGTTTATTATGATGGTAGTCTCTACAGCAAGCAAGCGTGCACTGCAGCTATGCTGTGAATATAGCCTCAACTCGAATGTGGCGTTTGCAGAACTCTGTTTGGTTCTGCTTTCAAACAAGCTGTATGTTAGGATTATCACTCACTGCTCACATGAGACATGGGAGTCCATCGTGTGGGTTGGGGCTCAGCACGAATGTGTGGTGAGGGGGTGTGGAGTTGGTGGCTGTGTCAGGTGCCTCACTGAATTTTGTCATTGGAATAAGCTCAATGTAGAAGGACACACCCTATACTTGATGGCTCACTTTCACGGATATTGCCTTTTTTTCCTTGAAATTTCCAGCCTCAGGACGCGCCTCGCATTATATTCGGGTTCGTGACACATATAATCACATTAAATTTTTATTTAGGAGAGACCAAAAGCCGCTCGTTGCATCATATTTTGTGGTCGTGTTACTTGCATGCAAATCCAGTACTTTCAGTGCCTATTGACTGACTGAGGGGTGCAGGACTTTGGCAGTGGTAGCAGCACCAAAGCAGCTGCCCAAATGGTATACCCTATAGTGTTAGATTTCTTGTGCACATGGGTGTACTGTGAAAACACGTTAAAGGAATTCCACAGTTGCTGCAGCATCACGTCTGGATCTGTGGATCACTGAGCGGTTGTTTGATCACATGTCTGAATTTCTGTTGTCACTGAGCAGTTCTTTGATCATTAGCTTAGGCTGTCTGTTTTCTACATATTATATTACAGCAGTGGCGTCAGAGTAGCTGCAAAAATGGGATTTTGCTGTACAATCGCAGATTGGTTGCTTTTTCGACTGTTACATTGCTCTATTTGCTGCAACTGCCGCCAAATGTTGCTTTACCATGTCTGGTGAATGCCTTGAACGTGAACCACATTTGGATGATGCTTGTGAAAGTATAACATACTCCTTGCATGCAAAGAAAACTATCACACCGGTAGGTGTGGTGGAGTCACTGATGAAATAGAAGTTGAAAAATGAAAGTTCTCGCAAAATCTGGAAGTGTTCATGGCGCTTGCCATCAATAATGTGTAACAATCCAAGCAAACATAAAGATAACCTACCTATCCTGAAGAATATGAAGTGATGCTTCAAGTTGTCAACTTAAAGCTTGATATACTGGTGCCAATCAAGGAAAGAGTTGAGATTATATAGAAGGATTCAGTGCAATTCATGTTTAATCAGCTTGGCAATCTTGTCAAAACGACCAAATAAAATTGTGACTTTTAAGAGATTGCCATGATAATGTGATGAGGTTGCTGGCATTATTTGGTGCTTGGGAAACAAAGCATCACAGGTATGTGGTGATTGAGCTTCTCAAAAAAAAAAAAGGAAATTAGGTGTGCCACTAAAGATATCTAATAAATTGAACCCATAAACCACTGAAAGAAGTTGAGTGTGCAAAGGCAAATGGCTACAGCTATATTTGCACAGTAATAGAAAAGTTGTAATCGGGCTGATGGTGCACAGGTGATGGATGTATATTGCATGTTCGAGGGCTTAATTTTTCATGAGCTACTCATTTTTGTTTTCCTGTTTTGTTTCCATGTGCCTTAGTGAGCGGAATGCCTGACTGCAGACTTCCGTCATTATGTACAATTAATGAAAAATAAAGTAAATTGTTCTATGGAACTCTTTTTTTGTAACTTCTGTTCAGTTGCAAATGACGCAGTTTTCCCTACTCTGCACTGAATGGTGAAAGGGGGGGAGGGGGGGGGAGCGCATGCAGGCACCCTTATACTGGAGCTTTGGGGCGCTCTTACCATGGTTGCTCACATGCCCATTTTTCTGGCTGTAACAACCTAGAGTCAGTGCACAGGTGTTTTTAACGTTCCACGATTAACTTGACGTCACTATGCACAAAATTTAGATTACGACAGCCCAAGATGGCAACTGCCATGAACTGAATATAAAATTGCCTATAAGCATGCATTGTGCAATTGAATGCCTGTGAATTCTGTAATGCCACTTTCATGAAATTGACTGGCATGGTTTGCTTGAAACTGAAAACATGTTCGATCCTCAGTTGTAGCAGACTCACTTCACTATAACATATTTGATAATGCAGGTGCAGATTGTGATGGAATTGATGCGGTTGTTACTCTTGGTGAGAATCATTCATGCGCATTAGAAATTATAGCTAAGGCTATATATACATTACTTCAGTTGAGATCGACTAATGTTGAGATAGAAGCTCAGCTGTGGCACATAGGTACAGGCGAATAAATTTAGAAAGAAAAATTCTGGCACAACCCATTTCACAATGATGCCGATGCTAATACGATAGCATTGAAACAATGTAAAGACATTGTATTGCCACCACAGAGATCAGTCATGTATGAGTCGGGCTCCTCTCTCACGAGTCCCTCTGGACATGCTACGCCTGTTAGCAGGGTTGCCGCTAAGTCGGTGCTTGACATTCGATTCGAATCTGCCCAGCACCTAAGAAATTTTTTTTTTTGTCATTGATGAGCGGCCCGGCCCATACCTCGTGACCTATTTTTGTTTCAAACTGGGTGTCCTCAGCACAACAGCCCCAGTGCTCTACCCCTTATACCATGGATTACCCAGTGACCCAAGTTTACGGAAAAATGGATAAAGACCCGGACAGACAGGAAGATAGGATATTCCACACTTTTCAGGGTCTAAGAACGATAATTCTAGGCAATATACACAACTGGCCTGTTATGGATACGTTGCTGGCATTGCAGGAGAACAATTTACGATTTAGAGCTTCTATTGGTAAAACCACAACAATATACACAATTTTGATTTCACAAGAAACAGTAGTGCTATCTGGTTTATGTATTCATCTACGTCACAGGCTCCAGAAGGAGTATTGCGTGGAGGGGGGAGGGCATCGCATAACAAAGGAGCGAAAAAGTTATACAACGTTAGAAATATAAACAGCGACACAAGATCAACGCAATAAATTAAAGATAACAAATTATAAAATCGTGAAGTAAAATTCTACCATTAGAAAGCTGGGTTATACAGTGAATAGTACGATTGCATATTTACATAAAAAAAGTTACATACACCAGAAATAGAAACCACTTGAACACTACCCAAACATACTGATTTTTTGTCTGAAGGTTACAGTATTGTTAATGTCAGCAATGTTATCGAGAAGACCATTCCAATGCCTAATGGCACGTGGCAAAGCACACAAGTCAAAGGCATTAGTTCGACCAAAAATGTGCTGGACGCTAAGGCGATTGTGCAAGCACCTAGATGTGTGGGATGGACAAACAAGAGGCAAGGTGGACGACTGCTCACTATTAATGATTTTATGTAGCAGACAAAACGACACTACATTCTGGCACGATTCCAAGGATGGTAGTGACAATGACAACATAATGTTAGATACGCTCAAATATTGGTTGCAATCCCTGGCGATTAAACGTGCAGCACAGTTTTGGCTATACTCAAGAATGCGGATTAGATATGTCTGGTGAGGTGACCAAATTGAACCTACCAATTCTAGTTGGGGCAAGAATAATGTTTAATATGCACGCTTTCTTGTGAAGGAAGGAGCAGCATGAAGGTTGCATTTTTGAAGATTGATGATCAAAGCACTTGTGTATATGGAGGTTAATCGATAGTACATACAACACTGCCACAGTGCAGTCAAGACATTGCAGCAGTGAAAAAAATTCAGAGCACTTATCAAACAAGGACATATATGCAAACAGCAACACAACACACATGGAGATGAGATGCAGTGCAACAATGCCCTTGTAGCCTACAATGTGTGGTTACTCAATATTTAGAAGCAACGGCACTACCACTAGGGCAACTAGAAGTGTGTTGTGCACGGGTGACGAGTTGACCGTAGTAGCAGCAGAAGGCACAGGCTGTGAATTTGCGGGGCGATCAGCTGTTGCGACAACAATGAACTGTAGACTGCCTAGGTTGAAGGGAACACAGTACGTTGGTCTGTTGGCTCTTCACTGATGTTGCGTAAGGGCCTATAATTGGTGCAGAAAGCATGTGGCCATCCATGGCTCAATCACAGTTGTAAGGTTGTGGGTGCCGACATTGCTCTTAAATTTTGCAAGAATGCGGGCATGGCCAACTTGGTCGTCTGCAGTTTCACTTTTCTGTCACCACCAAAGAACACTGCCACTGGTGGAATTTTTTGGTAGGCTTAACATCTTTTAAAAGCACCTTAAAATAACATTGCCAATAATTTGTCATCAAATTGACAAAACACAAAGAACAGACCAGCTTAGCTAGCCTCCCCATTTTGCAAACAGAATAGCAACTCACTTTGAAGAAAATGGGCCCACATTGTCATCATGATTACTGAGGGCATGCAAAGCGTGGAATGCCAGATTGGGAGCAGTACTGGGGCACTCCTGACAATCGTCTCATGGTAGACATTGTCTTATAACACATGCTAGGCATGTATATATGCTACATGTTTTTAATGTGAGAAAAACTGCAAAGCTGGCCGGCAGCATATCGCAGCACCTTCGCCATCGGCGTCTGTCAAGCAAGGACTGGTTACGTAAATATTATTGCGTCGATGCTACCGAATAGGGCGGGCACAGAGGCGCCGCTCGCCGGTTCGCGAACTGGCCGTTGCCAAGACGCCGACGTGAATTGGATATTTCGAGCGTCTGCACAGCACGGATTTCACGGCGGTGTGCCACCACAGCTGCACCACTCGTTTCAAGCATACAGCACGAACTGAGGCCTCATGGCGTTCTGCCACCACAGCTGCGCCATTCGTTTCAAGCACAGTACTTGAACCACACATTCAGCGCTGAACCGTGGGCGGTCGACGCAGTCACATTTTTATGACTTGTAGAGAGCAGCATATCTCTCGACGTCCGTTATGCAAAGGCGGACGCGGTTCGCTGAACTGCACTGCCGAGGCGCTACGCCACTTCGACATTTCAATCGTCACCACCTCCGCATTGTGAAGGAACACGGATCACACAACGCAGGTTCTGTATTGCCAGAGCTCACCGAGGCCAAAGCCGCAGTGCCACACAAGCACTACTCACGGCTTTCCGCCAAGTAACACAGAACCTACAACCAATACACAAGCAACGCAAGCACAATCACACACGCAATGTTGAACAACGCGCGGTGGGCGCGGGCCAAAGAACGATCACGCCGAGAACGAACACGCCATCCCATGCCGTCGTCACTTGGCGCCACCATCGCGCCTTCTCAAAAGTCCCTAAATGATCGTGTCCTTAGGTGCCTAGGATCTGGTCACGTGAGGGATTTTTGTACGACATTTAGACGCACGCCTTTTCTTAAATCCCCACCAGAACACACCAGTGTTGCCAGATCTCGTCTTGTGCGGTTCCCTAGATTTGCGAGGCGGAGATGTCCCTAGTGAAGTCACGCGACTGCGTGCACGCTCGCCTTCTTATCGCCTCCCCCTCCTCGTACGTGCGTGCGCCAGATTTCAACATGTGTGCCCGCAGGAGATGAACGTGGGCGCAAGGTTTACACTTGCAGCTTATTCTGAAGAGAAATGAAACTATGTTGCATTTATTTATGAGAAATCTAAGGTAGCACGTGTAACGACAGGGTAGGTGAGCCTCAGCTAGGCGACTGCATATGGCCACGGCCGTCTGGTGTTGAGCGATCGGGCAGTGACGAGACGCGCTCTCGAATCGTTCTTGACGCCTTTTATACGCCCCCCCCCCCCCCCCCCCCCATTCTTAAAATTATTTTCTGTTACGTTAGTCACTGTCGCACTCTTCAACATTCACCTGATTTTTGAACGGCGTGGCGGCGCCTAGCATTCCTATATATTTTTTTTCTGCTTGGACTTCGAGGCCATTCACCTACCTGCCCTCCCACCTGTTTGTTGTGGCGGTTTCTTAGCTTCCCTGGTCCAGCCCACCCGTCCTTGACATATCTTGCTGTGCGTAAATCAGCGTTCTGTAGGTCGTTCGATCTTGTTGATGCTCTAAACATTTAGCAAATGTAATGCTATCTATTCCGCAAGGCAGTTGCTAAGCTTATGGTGGTGCAGTTTATTTTGCAATCAGCATGTCATCAGCACTGCACGGTTCCAGCTAGCAGGCTGACCTGAACCGATTATTGTAAAAATTTTGCACGTCTGAGAAAACTCGATCTCGGTTCCGTTTGTGCATTTGCATATTCTGCATCTCATAGCAGCACACACTGCGCGACTTATCGATTCACAAGTTCAAATAAAGTCAGCCTATAATCTGCGTTGACAAACGCGCTCACGATCTACAGGTGCATTGCAACAGTCGCCTACTTTTTCGACCTGCCACGCGGACTTCCCGTAGCTCTAACCGGCAACAGCTTACTGGTTCAAGAAAACGGAAAGTTCATGTTTCTAACGTGACTTTTTGGAATCATGAGGTTAGTGGGCGCACAGATGTGAACAGAATGCGCAATTTGAGAACATAGAAAGAGCCTGAAGCATTACGGCGGAGCGAACTAAATTTCTGGTCAAATAAACACACACACACAGGTTAATGCGACCAACCGATTCCTTATCACGCACAATCGACCACTTGCATAAACAAAAAGGGCCAACAATCGTCGCCACCAAGACGATTCATCCAAATGATCGCACATGCCACACAAGACATAAGGCATCGCCGAAGATGAAGTCGTTGATTTAACAATCTACGCGTGAATTCATGTGAGCGCTCGCGAAATAACGCAATCCTGGCTAAAACAAACAAACACAGAAAATAATATAAACAGAACAATGCGCATTGGCGGGTCCATCATTAATCATATGGGCAGCAGCGAAAAAATATGCACAGCGAGTTTCACTTCGCCTGTTCAACTGGTCGACTTGACTAGGGAATTTCGGCCTCCATTCTGGGTACATGAAAGAGCAAGTTGAAAACTACTCCTCGCGCATGCGCAGAAAGAGCGGAGAATTCCAGTTATGATGTGCAAGTGGGATTTAGTCGCTCCCAGGAATCAGTGTCTATGTCAGTGTTGCTGATTTTGTGTGATGGCGGCTGCGTCCGTGAACTCCGCAGATCGAAAAAAAAATATTATGCAAATTTCTACTCGCTTTCCAAGGAAACCATTGCATGTTTAAACACTTCGATTGGTAGACTTTCCATTGGGCTACAAAAGAGGTCTCTTAAAAACGGCAGACTTCCTACTATCATCATTTTGCGCTCACTCCAGTCGCTGGCGTTCAGAGTATGCAATTTTTGAAGACGCCGATACCCGCGACGCGCGTTCTTGTTCGTTCGAGCTTGTATTAACTGCCGTCGGCCTCGGTCTGCAAGAAAGGCAGTTGAAATGGGTGACTGGGAGTATAACTGCCCTAAATACGTGAACCTGGCCTCGAGCGCTGAAGAGAGCGTTGATCAGCTTGAGCAATACTTTGGTGGGTAAAGTTTTTCCGTATTCTTGCGTGAGAAGCATTCAAGAAAATTGTGTGTTTACGTGTGGCAAGCTGCAAGTTGATCAACTTGCCACACGTAAGCAGAGATACAGTTCACGCGAATATCGTTTCAAATAGACATGCTTCCCGCAGTGCATGCTTCTCTGTACTGTCTGTGTAGCGCAGTTTATTGTCTAAAGCGCGGGAGCTTCGGTTTGCGCTTGCGCCTTTTACTAAAAGTGTTCGAGCAATAAAGACGTTCGCAGTGTTGTGCGTTAGCCCACCTCCTTGGTTGGCCGCCTGGTAGTTGGTTGGGCCCCCGTGGCAAACGAACCATTGTTATGGTAGCCAGCCTACCTTTGTTAAGCGGGAGCTACTTAAGGCATGGGAAGCGTGATCAGCAGAAATGGCCCATTTGGAGGCGCTATTTCGAAGCGATGGCATGGATTCGAAGCGATACAGAACTTTCAAGCAAGAAATTGCCAAAGTAAATATCTATGATAATTCTAGGGGAAGCTCTTTGTTGTTTGAAGCCAGGACGGGAGTATTGCGGACTAAAATGTACCGAGTCAAGCACCAAGGTATAGACACGTTGTGCGGTGCGTGTGGAGAAGAAGAGGAAACGGCTGAACACCTCATACTTTTCTGTAAAGGGCTTATCCCTACAGTGCAAAGCAACGGGGCTGATTTTTTCAAAGCGTTGGGGTTTAGGGACAGTATAGGCAAAATAGACTTTAAGCGGGTAAAAATAACCAAACGGAGGTAATCTGATTGGTGGCTAAAATCAAGGCAGGGGTGAAATTCCGCCCACCACAAAGTACAAAATATGTTAATAGTCATGGCTAGGTGGCGTATGCCACCGCCCGATTTAAAGGGTTCAGCCTCATCCATCCATCCAGGAAGCAGTCATCTCCAAACATGCCCGCCTAGGTAGGCAGTTAGGAAAAAGCACTCCGGAGCGACCATGCTAGGAGAACTACACTGAACACTTGTGGCGGTGACTTTGTGGCATGTGAAGCTGATGACAATCTATAAGAGCAATGCTGGTTGATCAGCGTGTGTTGCAGTGGTGTTCAAGCTATCGTTCTCAAACGACTTTGTGAACATTATAAGGCTACCGATGGTTTAAATGATTGCTGTTTTACGTGATCAAGGCGCGCGATCAGGTACACCCTTGCAGTGTTTTAATATCGCGCTAGCATTTACCGTACGGTGCTTCAGCAGCCGTGTAACGGTAACGGCCACTGAAGCTCCGAAAGTCCCTAGTTTGACTTTCGGCAATGCAGTCCTGTGCATGAGATCAGAGGTTCGAGCAAGGTTGGAAGTTAAGCAGCGAGAGGTAGGTAGGCTTGCTTTGGGAGCACACGGAAATACACCAAATCGGGGGGTACAGGGTGACATGGGATGGACGCCATTCGAGGGCAGGGAAGCTAGCAGCAAGATAGAAATTGAGGAGCGATTGAGAGAAATGGCAGGAAAGCGGTGGGCAAGGAGAGTTTTCAGTTATTTGTACATGAGGAATGTTGACACAAAATGGAGGAAGCTGACCAGAAAATTGTCAATCAAATATTTGGACTGCAGGAGGGATGCAAACCAGGAAACAGCGGTTAAGAAAAAGGTTAAAGAAACAGAGAGGGGTCTATGGAAAAAAGGGATGCAGACGAAATCAGCACTGGGAACATGCAGAACTTTCAAGCAAGAAATTGCCAAAGAAAATATCTATGATAATTCTAGGGGAAGCTCGTTGTTGTTTGAAGCCAGGACGGGAGTATTGCGGACTAAGATGTACCGAGTCAAGTACCAAGGTATAGACACGTTGTGCGGTGCGTGTGGAGAGGAAGAGGAAACGGCTGAACACCTCATACTTTTCTGTAAAGAGCTTAACCCTACAGTGCAAAGCAACGGGGCTGATTTTTTCAAAGCATTGGGGTTTAGGGACAGTGAAAGCAAAATCGTCTTTAATCGGGTAGAAATAACCAAACGGAGGTTATCTGATTGGTGGCTAAAATCAAGGCAGGGGTGAAATTCCGCCCACCACAAAGTACAAAATATGTTAATAGTCACGGCTAGGTGGCGTATGCCACCGCCCGATTTAAAGGGTTCAGCCTCATCCATTCATCCAACGGCGAGGGGCACTCCTGAAGCGACCAACGCAGCAAACATCGTTCAAACTGGAAATCGCTTTGCGCGTCTGCGCCCGCTGCCCCTCGCCGCTACAAGGCCGCTGACACGCCGTGCGGTCGGCGCTTGCGCAATATTATTTAAAAAAATCAGTAGCCCCACTCCTACCTCGATGCCATGAAGTGTGCTTGCCAAGTGCGACCAGTTCTTCTTGCGTCTTGCTACTTTTGCTTATTGTGATGGGGGTTTCCGCAAACATGGCAATGTTACTGTCGAAAGGCTGGCATCATAATTGCTGAAACCTAATTATGTGTCTGATTTGTTGCCATGCTTTTTGCGTTTGCGCTGCCTTCAGTGATATTTTGGACTTCATACAAGAAGCTTTAATTACTGGTCAGAACAATACGCAGAAACTGCAGAGTGAGTTATGAGAGACACCGTAGTGGAGGGCTCCAGATAAATTTTGACTGCCTGGGGTTCTCTAACATGCACCTCAATCGAAGTACACATTCGTTTTTGCATTTCGTCTCCATTGAAATGTGGTCGCTTCAGCTGGCAATCGAATCCGCAACTTAGTGCTCAGAAGCAGAACACCATAGCCACTGCAGCAGTTTGAAATATTACTTGAAATTGTCTTCGAATCGAATAGGGGAGGGGGGGGGGTCGCTATTCATAAATGCGGATATTTTTTGAATACTTTTCGAATTTCTTCAGACATCAACTTCATGATTTCATTTCAGAAACATCTCTTTTCTGTTATGTGGATCACTCATGCTGCACATATAAAGCAGCGTGCATTGTCACAGCATCCCTACAGAACAAAGTCAGATAATTTTTTTAATAAGCAGTCAACATCTTGAGTTAGAAAACAATTAAGTATTTATCACATTTCTAGGTCAGCAAGTCCTCGTATACTTCATTTAGCTTTGCTCATACTCTGAATTGTGCTCTTAATTTTCCACTGACATTATGTTTAATGCCTCTTTTGGGCCCCTTCATATGGTAAGCATGAAATCGATCATCCAAATAGCACAATATTTAATGTTAAACCTCAGAAAAGTCGCAAAGTGTAAACAAATAAAATTCTCACCATTGGGTGACACTGTTCTCTGCACCTACGACAGCCATATTATCCCTATGCAAGTGGTGTCTTAGAACCTTTGCAAAATCTTGCAACCTTGCGAACCTTGCAAGGATGGTGATGGGAAATTTTTAGCCATGCTTATCATGCACAGTGATTCCCATGTTTCTGACTAGTCTCAACGTTTTATTTTACAGAGGTTGATCATGAAGAGGAGCAAACCTTTAGGTATGTTGCAAAGGAAAAGAGGGGACTTGCCAGCAGTACTGGGCCAGTTTAAAAGTGATTAGGTTGTTTATTCATGAAGAACTGCTTGCTGCAGTAAATTAAAAAAGTGAAGCAAGAAGCCGGGTTATGCAACACTTAGTTATGCAACTGTCTTTGAATAAGCTAGTATTAGAAGACGTCTTGCTTGATGCTAAAATTAGCATGGCTCGAATGAAGATGCAGCCAAAAATTAGCAAGTTATAGCACTGAACCCCTTTTTTGTTGTTGTTGACTTATACGTTTGTGTTTTGCAAAGGATGATCAGTTATTTTTATGTAGGAGTGCCATTGGAAATGGAACTACTTTTAAAGGCTGAACCAATCTGTGAAATAAATTCTTCTCCACATAAAGTTAATACGCCTCTATACACATGCTATAGGTAGAAGCTGTCAGTCTACAAAAACATGGAACAGGCAAAGGAAAAGCACAAACAAAACTTTTAGGTCAAACACTACTACAGGGTGTTCAAAATTAAGCTTTATGGAATTTTTAAAAATAGCCTGTGGCAGGTAGCATAATTGTTATCGTTGAGCTGGGTTTTTTGAAGAGGTGGACATTAGTAGCATGATGGAATCGAAACCCATATTCAACTAATTAACAAAAATTGACAAGTGAACTACTTGGTTAATTACATTACGACACATATTGCAATTTACAAATTGTAGCCGGTGAGTTGCAAGACGCATCAACTTTAAATGAATTTCCAGGATGATACCAGTTTCGAGATATTTCCCAAAGTGTAGGACGAAATACATGGTTGTTCCAGTTACTTTTGTGCTTCAGTGTATAAAACGGCATTTTGGTAAAAAAGTAAGTGGAACAATGCATTTTTACAAGTTTGATGGCGCATATCTCCAAACTTGTGTCATTCTGGAAATTCATTCCAAGTGGATTCGTCTGAAAAGCTCACCGGCTACAATTTGTAAATTGCAATATGTGTCGTAAAGTAATTGAATAAAGTAAATAATGTTTTTTTTTAATTAGTTGAATTAGTGCTACTAATGTCTGCCTCATCGAATAACCCAGCTCAACGATAAGAATTATGCTACCTGCCACAGGCGATTTTTAAAAATTCCGTAGAGCTTAATTTTGAACACCCGGTACACAACCAGCATTCACAGAAATGGCTATAAAAGCAGGATTTTGCGGGGTGTAGAAGGTTTTACCATAGATGTATGGAAATAGTGCATAGAACAACGCATGTACAGAGCTGACATTTGTTTTGAAAAATATGGGAGCAAAGAGATGTAGTGTTATGCAAAAATGCCCGTGTGCGTGTGTTGTAGTGCACGTTAAAAAAACCTCAGGTGGTCTAAATTCATCTGGAGCCCTCCACTACGGTGTGCCTCATAATCAGTACTGGTTTTGGTATGTAAAATCCCAGAGAGAAAAAAAAATGTAATGTTGCCTGCTTATCTTTCTCTGAAGTTGCTATGGCTGCTTCCCTTGTTAACCCAAGTAATTTCCTGTAATGAGATCATTATGGAAAGCATGCTGATGCAACCTTCATCTTCCTAATATGTAGCAGGTGATTCCTTCGTGTTGTTTTTGTGGACTAGCTGTATACATTCGAGGGCAATCTGATGTGCCCAACGGGCTGGACATTGTCAAAGGGAGGGCTACGTGTGGCCTGCAGGCTCTATTTTGTGGGTCTGCTGTATAGACTGTACTATCAGCCTACGAGAGTGAAATTCACTTACCTCATACTTCTCTTGTAGAAGGATGACAAGAAGTGCCTCTGCTGCACTGGCAGCATCAGCTGGGGCCCCAGCTGGTGCTCAAACTCAGCAACCAGGTCATGACAAAGCGACCAGGAAACTTAAGAACCAGCACGAGCCGAAAGAGACAGAATCTAACCCGGTACATGAGCTGAATGCCAAATCTGTGTCCAGTACAGAGCATACTTCGAGTATTTTAGTGAACTCTGGGAAGGAGAATGATACTCAAGGAACTGCCCAGGCACATGTTGCTCTGAAGAAGACAAATAAAAGTTCAAAGGTATGGTGCCTGTACTACATACTTAGGCATAAGCATGTATCGCTAAGCATGTATCACTCAACTCCATGTGTTCTGTGGAGCTTGAAATCTACTTAGAATAGTGACAGGCAGTTGCTTGCTTCGCCGTTTGTTCGACTTGTTCTTCGTGTCTTTGTGATATGAATTCATTCTTAGAGGTGCCCTGAGCCTTGCTTAGGCATTTCAAGTTTTTTAGGTGTTCGTATGGTGGGCCATAGAGTTGTCTACAATAATTACTAGAGGGAACTCTGGCGCTGCGATCGTTCAGCCACCATGGGAAGGATGGGTATTACGTGGATTTGTCGGATATTCGTGCTTGGGGCTAGAGACATTCTTGTGGCTTCGTTTATTACGCTCAATCTGGGCCTAAATTGGACAAAGTTTCAAGGCAATTTATACTTTTTGAATGCAGAAGGTAATAAGACCCTGCGAGCACGCATAATAGCTGCTAATTGCAGTGGTTCTGCTTGTCCATGCGTCCGTGGCGTAACGGTTTCAATATCGGGCTTTCGTGGTATAGGTCCTTTGTTTGAATCCTGGTGTCGAACAATTTTAATAATGTTTGTTTAATTATTTATAACGCAGTACTTTCTTAAAAATGATCACTTGCAAAGTCACAAAGCCATTTAAAGCCAGAAAGACGAAATTTAGGCAAATCCATGTACTACCCATTATTCCCATGCTCGCTGCAGCGTGCAGCTCCCATAGACACTAGCCCCCCAGTTACCTCTAGTAATTGTATGAAACTCTGTGGGATGGGGAATCATTATGCTGATTGCAATGTGGCTTCATTCAGCTGTTTCCATGTGTTGAACATGAGCACAGTTCTTCCTTCTGGATTTAATGAGTAGCCCTTTTATATAGTTATTGTACTCAGAAATATGTGTTGCGAGATCAGGAAATTAGCATGTGCTAGAAAGCTGAAATTGTTGCAAGCAAATGTTGCCGGGAAGCTGCTGGCATGGAGTACCACTACGTTAGGGGAGGCTGCTTTGTAGTAAAACTATCTAATTTTTGATCTAACTCGACACTGCAAAGGTTAGGAG
The DNA here is from genome assembly GCF_013339745.2 of Dermacentor silvarum. Lineage (NCBI taxonomy): Eukaryota > Metazoa > Arthropoda > Arachnida > Ixodida > Ixodidae > Dermacentor > Dermacentor silvarum. Next base: position 101,416,891 of record NC_051154.1, on the reverse strand, counting down.
TTTTAATGTCATTTCTATGTTAGTTTTCAACTTTGAACACAGAAACCGGCTGCCCGTTTGATTCGGGAGCATATTAGAATCGGACAAATACTGTCAAGTAAGTCAGTGCTGTGTATTGGCGTTTTTTCTGCATCTTGTCCAATTTGACCCGCTGAGTAATGCGATCAATTTCGTTGGTCCCGCTTGGGTCGAATTGAGGGAAGTTGACTGTATTAACAGGTACCAAGGGGAATGTTAACTTCATTGCACACTACGATAATGAAGCATGAGAACTGCATGCGCTGTCTGCTCTGTGTCATATACTTAATTTGACACTTGCCTGAATTTTTGCTTGTGCTGTCTTTAGTAAATTTTACTCTGCAAGAGCTGAAAATTTATTTCAAGGTAATTGCAACATTTGGAATCTTTGTAAGAAACTCGAATACAAAGCTATTCTTTTTATGCGAGCACTACTTGGCTGTACTGGATTGTGCACTTTATACTAGGAGTATCATCACGTAGGGATAGTTTACATAAGTTTAACTTTTTCACGTTCAGACATGTCTCTTGGGTGTCATGTGAAATGTCACATGGGTTTTCGTGCATATCGCCAGCTTGCGTAACTTGAAAGCAGCCTTCAGGTAGATAGTTGTGGGCTTCGTAAGCATGAGTAACACTTTGGGAGTAGCATCATTGAAGCTTGAATTCACTGTGTCTCGTTGCTTGATGCTCCTGTCAGGTCTGCTGCTTTTTTTAGAAAAAACAACTGAAAACTTAACCCCATATGCAGCACTACTGCAGTGCCTAATTGTCTTTATGGTCTGCAAAAACATTTCCTTGCACTCCTTACATTGGACAGCTGGTGTTGCATATGGATTTCTAATATTGTGCTGGTTTTATATGACTGCCAAGTGTTGCTCTTTTTTTTTTTTTTTGTTTATGTGTCTCAGAAGTGCTTAGGCATCATTATGATGTGTCTTTGTTTAGGTTGTTTATAGCAAACAAAGGCACCCTCTTCGAGTTCGCAATGTCATTGCCTCATCCTGCAACATTGCCCTGAGCAAGCAAAGAGCTTCTGCTGTGAAAAAGGCTTCAACTTCTGTGAAGATGCGCACTGTATTAGTAAGAAAACGTCCAGCTTCATCAGCAGTAGGGAAACGTGAGGCTGGTCTGTCGCTGAGAAAGGATGTAGCCACTTCCGCAGTAAATAAGCATGTTCATACAGCAGTGAAGAAATCTGTGCCTCCATTAGCTGTGAAGAAGCATGTAGTCCCTTCATCGGTGAGACAGCATGTACATCCCTCAGCAATTGGGAAGAGTGCTGCTGCTTTGTCGGGCCGGAAGGGTGCCAGTCCTGCACTGAGAAAGTCCACAGCTCCTCCAGCAGCACAGTGCCAAAGTTTGGCAGAATTTGTGGGCAAATTCCACAGCAAGACACCAACAAGGTTTCGACGGGTTCCAAAGGACCCAGGTGAGTGGTTAGCAAATAAGTAGATGTCTTCCCTAAAAGAAAGCTCTGTTTCTAAGTTTTCATTAAAAGCACTGGCTGCAAGGTTTAAACAGTTACTCATCTTTTAAAATTTTTTGCGCTATGCTGCTCCGACATGCACTTTGCCCTTGTAAGAGTAGTTCTTGGGAAAGAGCTCCTCATGACGTTTTGGTGAATGAGCACAAGGTTGCAAGTTCGATTCCTGGGCTGCTATGATTGCATTGTGACAGAGGTGGGCTACAAAAATGCTTGTTTACCATGCTTTGAGTGCACGTTAAAGAGCTTAGGATAATCTAAATTAAATTTAAGCCCTCTGCCTCCCTCCTCTGGGAATAGCTTCAGGACATTTGGAATAACTGAATTCAACAATTCCTAGCTCTCGCTTGGAGCTTGTGCCCAAGCTGTTTGCTGATGAGCGGCTTCTTACTCTGTCATCAAATGCAGCTGCATCATGTTGGTAATACATTGCACATGTGATGCACATTAAGGAAGAGGAAATTGTGAGGTATGGGGTGGGTGAAGAGCTACAGTGGAGAATGAGTTTGAAAAGTAGAACTGTAACGTCGGATCCAGCATTCAGTCCCTCAGTGACTTCAGAAAAAGCAACTTTTGCAGTATCCATTCCTCTTTTTCGTTTCTGTCCTTGTTTTTCCATGTGCAAACTGATGACACTTGAAGGGGGCCCTGCAACTTGCCACATAAGCTTGTTGGGCGGCACTGATAGCATCCTCATAATGCAGCAATATTGTGCACATAATTTAACAGACGTTATATTGATCTCTGGTGCTATGATCATTGATTAAAACTGTAGTGTGCACTTCATATTCGCATGGTATTTCGAGTACTGGGCCGGTATTTTGTAGCAATGCCGTTCCGATGCTAATGCCTTTTCGCACTTTGTCAGTGGTCAGAGGAACAGTCCGCTCACGTTATCAACGGGATCAGCCGGCCGTGAGCGGTGGATAACACTAGCATAGCATAAAGCATAACTCATCGCTACGAAATACCAGCCTTGTAACAACACTATGACATGGCATTTTACAGCCGTTTTAATTATCGTTCAAATCTCATGACAGCCATAAGGGAGGTGTAACCATGAATATGATGCCATCAGCATGCAGAGCATAAGACGTGCCAACTTCCACCTCGCAGAAACTATTGCAACCATGGAAACAATGCCATCAACAAGCTGAGCAGGCTTGGCAGCCATGGTATGCTAACTTCCGCTAGGTAGCCTCAATGCCCTGCTGCTATTGGACACCGCTGTTCTATTTTATGAAGGAGAGAAATGTGGCATCCAGAGCCGCTAAAATTCGAGTTGAGGGTAACACTTATTTTGCTTCTTTTTCAAGGTTTCTGCGATTAGGTTTGTTTGCATTAATTATCATTTCTTTTGCTGTTCCTTTTTTACATGCTGAGAATGTACCTAGAGCAAAAATGGCGGCCTTAAAAAAAGTGTTGCGGGGCCACTTTAAAGGGACACTAAAGGCAAGTATTAAGTCAAGCTAAAGTGATAGATTAGTGCTCGAGAATCCCTAAGGTGCTAATATTATCAAGAACGGAGCTTTAGTAATCAAGAAATTGAAGCAAATGCACGACGCGATTAGAGACTCCCCCTGGACATTGAAGTACTGGCCCGATGACGAAGACACTCCTCATTTAAATTCTGTCACTTGTGCACAACCGCTTGTTATAATATTGTATTGCATCATAAGATGAAAGAAAATGCTTCTTGTCCAGTTCTATTTCATTTTTATAAAATAAGAACTCGTTGACTCTTGGCGAAGATGCGGGCAGTAGAAAGGTTTCGTTTTTGCTCAACTGTGCACAGCCCGCGCTTTTGTGTTTCAGTAGTTTTGTTATCACGTAGTGCTGCGCAGGATTTGCTGGCTTGCGAAACTCGCACAAACTGCAAGCAGCGGATAATTCCACTTCCAAGTGATGTCGCGATATGCCCGAATGGTCTACGACACTTGACCAAAAGCAGCTGCAGCAGCGAATCCACTGCTCTGTCTTGACTCGGTTTCTCCTTGGCTGTGCGTTTGGGTTTTGTGGAAGAAACTGTACCGCCATCTGTCGGGCGCCATTTTACTCACCAACGGCAGCAAAAGGCGATGAGGGTGTATATAATGTCACCACTCCCCGGTGGGTGGCGGAAGATTTGAATTGTGGTGAAGGTATTCGGACCCTTCAGATGCAGCTGTGGCCTAGTGGTAGAGCGCCCGCCTCGGCTGCGGGAGGTTGTGGGTTCGATTCCCACCACCGCCGGGCACCCACTGGTTCAAATAAGCACAAGCGTACCCCGACCTCGCATTTGGCTTCCTTCATGGGTGATACCTGGAAAGAAGCCTGCGCCCTAAATTTCCGGCGAAACCATCGTGAGCACAAAAGAAAGTGATGTATGGGCCACTGCCATCGCGGCCATTTCTCATGTGGCGCCCCAAATGCACCTATTGAGGTGAGGATGCCTTTGGGTTGCAGACAAACACCCCTTTCCAAGTGCTGAGGTCCCATAGAGGCCGAGCACCAGGCCAGGAGCGTGCTTGTACCTATTTTACTGCTAGGTACCCCGCGGCAGCACTTGCCTCCCACAGCCGCGGCAGATGCTCTTCAAGAAGGCCTTCTGCGGTTGGACAACCAGGCGCTCAGAGACAATTCTTAACTCCACAAAGCCCGAATGCCAATCCACATCAAAGAAAATTAAAACAGCTTATTCACATTTATTTACGGCTATAGGGGGGGGGGGGTATATTGGTACAAAGAAAACAATGAAACAATAATTGCATGCACATTAATTAGTACAGTAATTAATTACTTAGTAATTGATTTGCAGAACTATCCACAACTGAGAACTCCCTCCGGTATATCAAAAACACGTGTATGGGCCCTGCATAGGGCTTCAAGTGCTTAAATCCGAGTTTTAGGTGCCAAAATCAGCGTATCAAAAATGATACATTGGGCTTTGTGGGGTTAAATCTCTATTGGGCCCCCTTTTCGAGACGTGAACCCCCAAGAGGGCAGAGCACCAGGCCTGGGGACATCTCTACCCATTGGAAAAAACCGGTGGGTTTCCAAGATTTGAACTCGGTACCTCCCGCATACGAGGCGGATGCTCTACCGCTAGGCCACCACTGCTGTCCAAACTAAGTGTTTTCTTGGCACAAAACAAGCTTTGTGAGGTTTCTGGAATGGTATTTAAAAGGTCCACGTCCCTTTAAATATAGGTGTCAAGAAGCTTCAATAGGGACTGAGAAAATAAGCTCTACTGGCAATAAAACTTGTAGATAAATATATGAGATGGTGTAGACTGGGGATTTTATGGTGACTGAATATTGGCAGGAAGCTGTCTTTCTTTTCCTTGTAAAACCTTCTGTCGTTCATTCCTCGAACTTGTACCTTGTATGAAGTGCAGTGGTGTCAAAGAATAAGCCCATGTAAGAGAAAGTGAGTTGAAGTTTTTATTTTATGCTTGCACTATTGATTTCAAATTATGCCTATATTGTTCAAGTTCTGAGTCTTCTCTAGGTAGTGGTTTTCAAAGCTCTGTTTGTTGAAGTGCTCTGAACTTGTTGGGGTGAGCCAGTGGCATAAATGTTTTGATGCTGCATTTTTACCACTGCATAACATCAAAATTTCGTGCAATTTTTCTCCCATATTTTTAATTGGCTTTTAATGCACTTTGGAATTTGCTGGTAGCCACCATATGTCGTATTCCTCACCTGTAATTAAATAAAGCACCTGTTATTTTCTTCCGGTGGCTGTGCAATAAAGGGGCTCTGCAACACTTTAAGGCCACTGTTCTTGCTCTAGGCCCTTCCTTAGTAAGTCAAAGAACATTAAAAGGAATTATGGTAATTAATACACACAAACCCATGTTATTATTTGCAGAAACATAAAAATACACGCAAAATGAGAGGAACTCTCAGCTCAAATTTTCGCAACTCTGGATGTCACATTTCACTCTCCTATATTTTGTCGTACAGTGGCACCCAATAGCCGCAGAGCATCGACGTTATGTAAAGGAAGTTCGTGCACCATGGTTACCAAGCCTGCTCAACCTGTTGATGGCGTTCCCATGGGATCTGCGATCGGGCAGTGTGCAGTCGGATCTCTGAGGCCACGGTGTCATTTGTATGGTTACAACAGCTTCCGTGACGCGGCCATTGGCATGCCATGTGCTCTGCATGTTTATGCGTCGTTCCCATAGCTGCAACACCTCGCCCATAGCTGTGTAATAATTGTTGTGGAACATAATGCCATTTTTTTTTTCAGTGCGTGCAATACTGTGAGGCTATAAATCACCCATTACATCTTCAGCTAATGATCATAGTGCCGCTCATTGATGTTATGTCCGTCTTGTGAAATCACTGGATCATGATTCTGCTATCAGTGCTGCTCAACAAGCTTTCGTGGGAGTGTTGCAAAGTTAAGGGATTTTGCTCCAATTTAATTACACTTTATTGTAACATAGCGTTGAACTCTAGAACAAAAGTTTTCAGACACTGAATTTAGCAACTTGTTACAAATCTAATTGCTCTTGAAAACTTTCTGCCCCATTTTTATAGTGTGCATTAATGAAACTGTCAGTGTTAAGTAGCACTCCCGTCATATCTATATTTGAAATGAAAGATCCACGTGATCATAATAATCTTTCACATTTTTGTGCCCCAAAATGTCCAGCAGCATTTCTGAAGGAAATTGTTAGATGGGCTCTTTGCTATAAATTGCAGCTGGAAGAGTTTGGATGTCATTTGAAAGTTTTTCTTTATGCTCTCTTGTGTGACATACCTGTGATGTCTGCAGTGCATATGAAGATTCTTATCTGTATGTATTGTTTTATCTTATTGTTGGTTCTGCTGTGGTCAGGTGGACAACGCCAAGATATGGCATTTAAAAAGCCCACAATTCCTGTGACCCCAAAACTGGCTACACAGCTGCGATCACGGACTGTTTCCTTGAGAGACCAAAAGCGAAAAGAGGAACTGTAAGATTTTTAAAATTTCATTCTCTTCTTTTGTTGCACTGCTTGACACAATCAACTTAACAGCAGTGGCGAGATAGGGATACTTTATTGCAAGATGACTATTTTTTAAACACAGTAGAATCTAAGTTTCTACTGTGTGGAATTGCCACTTAAACGTGACGGCCTTTTGATTGGTTGGTTTAGCCTTCAATGCAAACAAAACCCTGTTAAACGGAAGCACATTTTTTCAAACTGAGAGTAAATAGAACTAAAAATATTGTCAAAAGTGAAACTGAGCAGCCAATGTCAGCGGCATTGCTGTTAGCACCTTTCCTTTTCGAGTTTTCTCGCCAATTCTTATCGTTATCACCAAGGCGACTCTTGTTGGTGCTGTGGTTAGTGTGGCTCTATTCGTGATTGTGGCTTGCTGTGGTTTTTTTGTGTTCGCAATGTCGACCAGCTGTAAGTTAGCCTTTGTGTTTTTGATGGTGGCATAGAAACACCTGCACAATGCGCTCAAGCTGGAGGCAAAGATTAAAGTTGTCAATGATTTAATGATTTTGAAAGGGGTTGCTTCACTAAAACTGCAATATTTTTACACGGTGACTTATTTTTCTTTTTATGATTTGTGCTGCTTGTTCTAGTCAAAGGCGGCGTGCAAGTAGAAACTTGTAAGAAGACACTTTCTAATCGCATCTGCCACACCTGTTATCTGCTGTTGACAATCAAGTACTTGCCCCTTCCAAAAAAACATCTTGTGTAGCCTTGCGATTAATCTCTCAGTAAATGAATCTCCTGATAAATGGAACTTTTCCTGGTCCCTTGAAGTTCTGTTTTACGAGAGTCTACTGTATTGGCAATAGAAAGCAATGAGAAAAATTTTCACTGTCAGTTTTAGTTATCACAAGTATGTAGTGGCATTTGCATAGAATTTTGCTTTTATACAAGTTTACGAGGTGTGTTCAAAAAGAAACTGAGCTTTTGAAATAGCGCGCCAACCGTCACAGGGAGCGCGCTGCGGCTACTGAGCGCATGTAGCGGCAGGTTGAGACAACAAAGTGCCATTTGCTACATTTCGCTCTGACCGTTAGTTGGCGAGCTACAGCCACTGAAGTGAGCACATGAACAAGCTGTTCTTCGGATTGGTGCCAAAGTGACAATGAAGGAATTGGAAGAACAGCGTGTGTGTGTGTGTGAAGTTCTGCTACAAACTTGGGAATCTTTCACAGAGACATTTCAGTTGCTTAGCCAAACATACGGGGAGGACTGTATGAGTCGCACGCAGTGCTATGATTGGTTCAAGCGTTTTGAAGATGGAAGAATGTCGGTCAGTGATGATCCCAAGCCTGGACAACCCTCCACATCCACAGGTGATGACCACGTCAAAAGAGTTTGAACTGTGATTCGTGGAAATCGTCGTTTGACTGTTCGAGATGTCGCTGATGAAGTGGGTATCAGCGTAGGATCATGTCATGAAATTTTGAGTGACAAACTTGAGATGTGTCGTGTCAGTGATTCATGCTGCGTTTGTTGACTGACAAACGGAAGCAGACCCGTGTTGAAATCAGCCAGGAACTGCTCGCCACTGCCAATGACGATGAAAACTTTCTTAAGAACATCATAACAGGCGATGAGACATGGGTTCATGGCTATGATGTTGAAACGAAAGTGCAGTTATCGCAGTGAGTGGCCAAGGGTTCTCCTCGTCCAAAAAAAAAACACATGAGTCGGTCAAAAATGAAGGTGATGTTGGTTGTGTTTTTTGACTGCAAAGGCATTGTCCATCAGGAATTTGTGCCACATGGTCAGATGGTAAACAAAGAAGTTTACCAGGGAATCCTAGCACGTTTGAGAGATTCCGTGTGCAGTAAGAGGCCTGAATTGTGGGAAAATCAGGCTTGGATGTTGCATCATGACAATGCCCCGGCTCACGCGCTGCTCCTTGTCCGCAGCTACTAAGCGAAGCACCACGCTCCTGTTGTGCCCCGCCCACCATATTCTCCGGACCTAGCCCCAGCAGCCTTTTTTCTATGCCCCAAGCTGAAAACCTTGAAATGACGTTTCCAAACCGTAGAGGAGATCAAGGACAATGCGAGAGGAGACCTGCACGCCTTTCCAAAAAGTGCGTTCCAGGAGGCTTTCCAAAAATGGAAGAAAAGATGGGAAGAGTGCATTGCCAGTAGAGGGGACTACTTTGAAGGGGACAACACTTAAAATGTTGCACCATAAGCAGTGAAGGTGTTATAGCAAAAGTTTGGTTTCTTTTTGAACACACCTCGTATACATGTCTGCGTAAGCTTCAATTACCTTCTGTAAGTTATAGAAACTGATACCTGTCGACTATTCCAATTTTTATATAAAGTTCAATAATTTAGGCCAGTTCTATCTCTGACGTTAAGGGTGTTACATATGTTTAAAAAAATTATGCTTCTTAAAGACTTCGAGGTGCTGATAGATGGACCAGCGCATGATTTAAAAAAAAAAATGCATGCAAAAACCTTTCATTGGACATATTGAACGAACCATGGTGTAAGATATAGTATACTCTTTTGGTGGGGACACTTCTCGGCTTGCTTGCAAGACGCGATCAACCATATGAAGTAGCAACGGTGTGCACCGATCGGCCTGGTGATGGCAGCGGATACTTATCGGCGGTACCACGCAGCTTCAAGACAGAAAATGTTTTATTGGTTTTATCTCCCATTGATATAGCAATTGGCACTTCACAGGAAATCCGAAATGATTGAGTGACATGCGAAAGTAGGTCACCGAGGTGAGGGAAGAGCGTGGGGGAGATGGCATCGCCACGACGAAGCAGATACAGTGCTGCGACGCTGCGTGCAGACCCTGTTCTCTTGTTGCTTGTGCTGTCCACGCGTTCGTTGTTCGCACACGCTCTTACCTGCATTTTAACTGAAGGTGTGTCGTTCCGCCGATAGGTATCCGCTGCCATCACTGGGCCAAGGGACGTGGACCGTTTCTACATTATCTGATCAATCGCATCTCGCTAGTGTCCTCACTAGAGTATATATCTTACACCGTGGAACGAATCAAGATCTGATGTGCAGTGGGCACAAGTGAGAAACATACGAGTTGTTGACATATTGCCAAGGTTCCTTAGGATCACTCAGATAATGCTCGGGATCTTGTCGATTTCTGCGGAATGCAAACGGATATTTAGTACTGAAACAAGACCCGAACAGAGTTTCGCTCTTCAATTTTCGACCATACCCTTGGAAGTCTTCTGATGGCAAAAAAGGGGGTCACCTGACCGAACCTTCTTAAGGCCATCGTTCAGTGTCCGCACGGTGCTTTCAGCAAGCCCGTTCGATTGGGGGTGATGTGGTGCTGTACGAAAATGCTTGATGTCATTTTCTGTCAGAAACTTTGTGAAAGTCTCTGACGTAAACTGAGTTCCTTTGTCCGTCACAATGGTTCTTGGTATGCCCAGCCTGCAGAAGATTTCACGCAAGGATGTAACTGTCGATTGCACTGTGGCATGATGCACTGGAATTGCTTCGATCCATTTCGAATGTGAATCTATGGCCACTAGGATCATGGTGTTATTCAATAGACCGGCATAATCCAAATGTACGCGTGACCAATTCTTGTGCGTTAGTGGCCAGCTTACTGGTATTTTCGCCGGTGGCATTGCGCTGGCTTGTATGCATGTAGTACAATTCCTACTGATTTGTTCGATAGCTCCGTCGATGCTGGGCCACCACACAACCGTACGGGCCAATGCCTTCGTTGCAGACATTCCCTGGTGTGTCTCGTGCACGAGTTTCAGCATGTCAACACGAGCAGCCTCAGGAATCACGACTCTGTGACCCCAGTAAATGAGACCTTCGTAAACGGTTAGCTTAGTCTTTCGTGCAAAGTATGGTTCTAACCACAGATCGGGTGCTTTGCGCTCCTTTGGCCAACCATGAAGCACGTAAGACTTGACATTTCCAAGCACTTCATATTTCTCGGTCAACTGTCTCGTTGCTTTCGAAGAAAGGGGCGTGTCATCCAGCTTCCAGCTGCTGCAGCGAGTACTCGTGTAGCTACACATACTTGTGTAGCTCCTCTGATGTGTCCTCGGTGGTTTCTAGAGGAAACTGACTGAGTGCGTCTGCATTCAGGTAGTCTGAGCCAGGTTTGTACTCTATCTTGTACTGGTATGCTCCCAGCAGCAAGGACCAACGCTGAATTCTTGCAGCAGCCATGATGGGCGTGGGATGATCTTCGTGAAATAGACCCACCAGGGGCTTGTGATCTGTGATCAAGGTGAATGTTCTCCCGGAACTTTGATACCCTGAACACTAGGGCCAACGCTTCACGTTCAAGTTGTGAATAATTCCTTTCCGCTTTGACGAGTCGAGAACGAAAACCTATAGGCTTGTCAACATTGCCAATGCGATGGGACAGTACCGCTCCGATTCCGTTCGGTGACGCATCGCACTCCAAGCGCAGCGGCACTGAGGGATCGAAGTGAGTAAGCATTTTGGCATTGCATAAAGTGTTTTTTTACTTCTAAAATGCTTCCCATTGTTGAGAGCCCCAATTCCATCGGCGTTCTTTTGTTAGCAAATCGTAGAGCGGGGATAGCAGACTGGCCATATATATTGGGAAGGAACTTGCTGTAATACGTGAGAAGACCCAAGTAGGAACGCAGTTCACTCACGTTTTTGGGTGTTGTCGCCTTCATGATAGCGTCCATGTTCTTCTCCAGAGGGTGCAGCCCTCCCGTACTGATCTTGTGGCCAAGGTACGAAACCTCAGGCATCCTGAAGGTGCACTTGTCCTTCCTTAGCTTGACGCCGTACTCTCGGAAACGCTGGAGAACTGCCTTGAGGTTGTTTCCGCCGTCATTCCCCTTCTCGGCAACCAGAACGTCGTCCAAGTACGCCTGGCTCCCGGCAACCCGTTCAGCACACTGTCCATTGTTCGCTGAAAGATAGCTGGGGCAGAAGACACACCAAATGGCAGGCGATTAAAGCAGAATAATCCCCGATGTGTGTTAATGACAGTCAGCTTCTTTGACTTCTCATCCAGGGGAACCTGGTTGTAGGCGTCTTGAAGGCCCAATCTGCTGTAAACGCCACCCTCGTGCAGGACAGCAAAAAGGTCATTGATTACCGGGAGTGGGTACTGCTCTCTCGCAACAACTGGCATTTACCGTTACCTTGTAATCGCCACACAAGCGGACTGTTCCGTCTTCATTACAGGAACTATCGGTGTCGGCCACTCCGAGTGAACCACCGGGGACAGTACTCCTGATTTAACAAGCCTGTCCAGCTCGTTAGAAACCGTTTCTCGCATTGTATATGGAAGTGGCTTGGCTTTGAAAAACTTTGTAATCGCATCCTCCTTCATATATAGATGAGCGGGCGGAACCTTGAACAGACCCAGTTCAGGTCCAAACATGTCCTCATACTCACACAGGATCGCTTGCAAGTCCTGGTTGTAGGCGTCTTGAAGGTCCAATGTGCTGTAAACGCCACCCTCGTGCAGGATAGCAAAAAGGTCATTGATTACCGGGAGTGGGTACTGCTTTCTCGCAACAACTGGCATTTACCGTTACCTTGTAATCGCCACACAAGCGGACTGTTCCGTCTTCATTACAGGAACTATCGGTGTCGGCCACTCCGAGTGAACCACCGGGGACAGTACTCCTGATTTAACAAGCCTGTCCAGCTCGTTAGAAACCGTTTCTCGCATTGTATATGGAAGTGGCTTGGCTTTGAAAAACTTTGTAACCGCATCCTCCTTCATATATAGATGAGCGGGCGGAACCTTGAACAGACCCAGTTCAGGTCCAAACATGTCCTCATACTCACACAGGAGCGCTTGCAAGTTTTGCCCTTGCTCCTTAATGCTCGACACGCTCAAAACCGTAGCCCCTTCGTTGTTCAGTGCCTGGATGAGATCACGGCCTCACAGGCTCGGTCCGGAGACGCGAACAACGGTCAGGGACGCTGTAACAGTCGTGCCACAGTATGAAACTGGGAGCGTTAGCGTTCCAGCTATAGGCAACGGACCCAAGTAGCATGACAACTTCAAGCTGGATTTTTCAAGGCAGGGCCAGCTTGTGCGATGTTGGCAGTAGACATCCCAGGACACCACGCACACAGGTGATCCAGTGTCAATTTCCATCACGATGTCGGCTCCGCCCCAGCAAAAAGGGCGTCATACCGGGCTGACGATTTCATTGTCTGCGGTTGGGTCCGGCTTTAGTGTATACAACTGTGCGGAGAGCTCGGCATCGGCATTTTCCACTGAGCCGCTGCTCAGCGCCAAGCTCTACTGTGGTCGCTTTCCTTTAGATCGACACACGGTAGCTAGGTGCCCCTTTTTCCTCAGTTGAAATATTTGGCATGGGTTCGTAAAACTCTTCAAAAATAGTAACCGCTTCCGTGTAGGTTAACTCACTCACCTTCCGCGGGGGCAGAACGTCTACTCATCTCGGCCCAATGCCGAGATGAGAAGCGCTCTCTTTTTAGCGTCATCGACGATGTCGTTATCCTCGAAGTACGACTAGAATCTGATGTAGTACGACAACCACTTGTCCTTGGCGTCGCCGAACTGTGGAACTTGGTACGCCATGGCAGGAGGTTCGTTGCTCGTTGCCACTGTTATAACTTGCATGTGTGCCCTTTATTGTGTCCTGTACTTTCATCTTGTTCCATTTTCAAAAATACCATACCAGCCAGCCCAAGTTGCAGCTCTATAAAAGCAATGATTTTCACTTCTTCCCCACTTTTTTTACACGCTGAAATTCTCATGGTCCTCTTGTTGATGAGGTATTTGGTGAAGAGCCATGAATAAGTTTTGCTTGGCTCATGCAGTGTCAACGTTTGTGCCAGCAAGCCAAAGAGGCCGAAGGTAGAGGCAGTGCAAGTCAACACATGGGCGGCACCAGTGTCAAAACTGGCATTGCATGCCAAGAAAGCTGAAGAGAACCCCTTGGCTTCAAATCTCGCACCAAATCCACTGAAAACGAGGAAGCTTGCCAAGGCTGTAAGGACTTTCGTCTTTTTGTATTCTTTTGCTTCATTTGCTGTTTTGTCCTCACTGTGTCTGTATATTTCTATAACTGTTTCACTTTTTTGTAGCTTGGTAACTGTGCATTGTTTTCCTACAAATTTGCATGTTGCCGCTTTGATGTTCCTTCCCTGCAAATGCTAGACAACTTTGCTACATTGCTTTGTATCATATGGTGGCATTGTTTGTTCTTTTGCACTTGTCTCTGCAGTTAAATTTTCAGGGTGTACAGTAAGGCCTCAGTCATACTCCTGCCAACTGGTGGAAACAAATGTTACTTTGTGGAGCTACATTCTTGATGTTGTCATTGTGCCATTTTTCTTCTGACTCGCCTCCAAACCCTACTTCTTTAGGCAGCATCAAAGCAGGTGTCGAGAAGGGTAACGATTGCCAAGTCTCCAGCGTTTGCACTCAAGTTACGAAGCGAAACATGGAAGCAAAGAAAGCAAATGGAGAAAAGCACTTTGTACATGGTGAGCTCTACCATAAAGCTTATTGTATAACAGCTTCTCTCTCTTTCTGCTTGTTTGAGTGACACTTTCATATGAAGCAGGGAAGTGCTTGCCGTGATTGTTTCATAGGCATACTGAAATAATGTTTTCTGTGAGCATGCTTAACACAGTGACACTGTACATGAACTGAATGTCATTGCTTTTTTCCTTGTCAGGTGGGTGCATGTAGGCTGCATGGCAGCCTGCATGGCTCCCTAGAGCAACAGAAAAATTTTTCTGTGTCTGTTGCATGGATCTCTGCACTTTCTGGTCTTTCTCCTCCTGATTTTTTTTAGGCTCTCTTCTGTGTGTCACTGATGTAACTTCTGTGTGTCACTGATGTAACCACATGCATGAATAAACTTATAAGAACTTTGTATTTGTGTGCATGTTTGTCTCTTGTTTGTCTCACTTGTGCATGCCTAGTAAGATAATCTTTATTGTATTCACTGTTGTTGAGTTGGCAGCTGCTCTAAGTAAGGAGAATTGGGAATTTATTTTTGTAGGCACAGTCCCAAGACCTGATTTTTTACGTTTTTTAATGTTTTCTTTTTACATATGTGCAAATATTTTGCATCATATGGGGCATGGTTGAACACAGATCTCTGTGCCTTTTTATAAATAAAAGAAGTTCTACTGATCTACATTGAAACCTCGCTGAAATGAAAGTGCTTAGTTTCATTTTAAAAGTAGTTATGCTGAATCCATATGTTACAATTGAACATTTTGTATGTAGTTATGCCGTAACAGGACATGTAACAGTAGATGTAATTCGTCAGAAGTGCAGTTGACAATGTTTTGGTGTGAAAGCACAAAAAGTGCACAAGCTAAGTGTGAAGCATTACGGAGAGTGGCGGATGGCTTATGACCAAGAAGTTTTATCCAGATTTTGTTCCTGTCACGGCCAACAACGGGAGCATCGCAGTCTGTGCCAAAAATAGTACAAGTAACTTTGTTGTTTCAGCACTGCAGAGTTTGAGTATGACAAACCAATTAGCCCAAATAACTGCCTTATTTGTTGCCTAAGTTTTCTTGATATGGAAGGTTTGGTGCTGTGACATTGTCAGCACATCATGATATTTGCGGGGCTATCACTCTGATTCCCTTGTGCATTTTGTGAAAATAAGTATAATAGGCAAGCAATGGCAAGGGATAATTCAGGATGTGTTGTCCTGACCCACCTTGTGATGCACAATGACAAAGGCACACAGGCCCTGCATGGCATCCGCCCTTGTTACTTGAGGGCTTATCACAATTCTTAGTGAATGTGATAAAAGATATTCCATGTTTTCTCAATGTAGGGTGCAAGTGCAGTCTGTGAGTGAGATGCCACATGTAGGATGCACAGTAGCTCCTAGCTTCTGTGAATTATGAATAAAGAGGACACCGAATACAATTTTGTAAAATTGCTCTTTTTGTGATTAAGTGTGCAAGTCCAGCATGCAGCTTACATATTCGGTACTTAGTCATTGGCATGTGAGGTACTGCATTGCATCCTGTGTGTGCTGAATTTTGTGGCTTCTGCACGTTTATTTCTGAAATTTACTTATAGGCTGCACTTTGAAAAACCGCAATTAAAAAGTCAGGGTGCATTAAGTACATTAAGGGGAGATGAACTGATGCACCAGCCCACTTCCTTTTGCTGCTCTCTTGTGAACTATCTCTGCTTTCATTTATTTTTCTTTATGTGTATGTATAAACCCTATTTTCTGTCAAATCGAAGCACTACTATGTACACACTTCTACCTGCACACTTTTGCTGCCGCCCATGAAGTAGTTGAGGTTCACTTATTTACAACAAAATGAAATGCAAGCAGTAGAGTGCGTGGCTTGTGGTACGTGTAGGAAAGATGCTTTGCTGCATGCTGTACCTTCTAAACGCGGCCACAATAAACTGCTGTGTATGCGCAGTCAAGCGTACGCTTAGGACTAAGCGCACGCTTAGTCCTTGCATGCACTTCCAAGGCAGTACGACCTTCTACAGGCGTAACAGTTGTTTATACAAAGGGTTTGCCGTACATGAAGCATCTTGTATGTTGCGGTGAAGGATATTGATAGTGGTAGGGACAAACGCGGTGCATATGAATACATGCCAACTATGAATCCAAGGTTTTGTTCATCACGGAGCAGTATCTTGTTTTCTTTCTTTTTTACATGACTTGATGCTGCATAGTGGCTGAATTGTAGCCAATAGAAACACGCGGTTATTACAGACGGTTTACATTAGTGTAAGAAATCCAGTGGGCGGTGCTGTCACACACGTGGGACAGCAACATGCAGAGACCGTAGATTGAAGAAGGGGCTGGACATAGCACGGACCTAAAGCACAGAGCGGTCGTGACTTCTGCACTAATGAATTTTGGTATACTATTGAAATCTAGTTGTAATAACGTGTCTTCACTGGATACTATAGGGCAGCTATGCGGCATAAAGAAAATCTTCTGTGATGAAATAAGCTTCTGCTGTACTGCGGAAAAAGTTTCATTCTCTTGAATAAATGCCCATATACAGCATAAAGCTTCTAAAGGATGTGTACACTTATATTTCTGGCAATCAAGTAAACTGCTTCAATCTGGACACTACTTCATTGACATTAATTGGTATTTCTTCTTTTTTAAAAACCGAACAAGGATGAAGACCAATCCCAAGAACAAACCAAAGTGAGACCAGAAATGTTAAAACATGTTGGCAAAAACAAGAAGTTGGACAAGAGGACTGTTACCAAGCAAATCGAGCAGGAAGTTCACCCAAACAGAGAAAATAAGGTATGGGCCTGCCACTTGGGTACATTGAGACAAATTATTGTTCCCCCTCCCACTTTTTTTTAATGCATTCTCATGCATACTGCTTGCACGAGAAGGGAGTTGAAGGAGAAATGGAAGGTATTTTTGTGATCTCAAAAGAGTCGGTGCACTAGCAGGAAGGGGCTAGTATGAACCTGGAAGTGCAGTGTGTTTATATCCTATTGTGTTACTGGTATGGTCATGCTTGAGCGTAGCATGTGTCGCTTACCATATTCCTGCAGAACATGAGAAAGACTCAAACATTTTTTTTTGATTTCGGGAGGAACATGAGTCTTGGAAACAGTATTTTTCATTTCTGTTATTATTATTGAACATGAGTCTTGGAAACAGTATTTTTCATTTCTGTTATTATTATTGAAAGATCCCTCTCGTAAGCATCGTAGCCACGGCGTTTGTCCTGCTGGCGCTTTCGACAAAACCACGAGATGTGGCCTCAAATGCCACAATAATAACAGATTGAGCGGGACGAGCACCAGGGGGCATAAAATGCAGGTATTGGTACATGGGGTGTAAAGGCTGCTACATTGTTCTGAGGAACCGGAAGGGCACACTGAGCGATGGAGGGTTGCATGGCAGCAACTTGTGTGGACATGGCTGGCGTCGGAGGGTCAGGGCTCACAGCGTAAACCAAGGAAGGCAGCTCGTCTTTGATGATGTCGCGTAGACCAGTGGACAAAGAATGAGTTTGAGGAACAGCCGAGCATGACAGGCCTTGTGCTGGAAGCTCTTCATGGATCAGAGCCCGAATCAACGTGTGCAAATCGGCATCCGAAGAAGGTCGTGTGTCACAGACGTCTCGCTGTAACCGGATGGCTTGTAGTGCAACCAGATGCTGGCAGGTCGCGATGACATCGTCCATGGTAGTGGGGTTTCTGACCGCAAGTGCGTTGTTGCGCATGTGCTTTTCCCTGCATCGCCACGGAAAGTTGTGTGTAATTGTGCGCTACTTCCCGTGGCAATGCAGGAAAAGTATAGTAAAACACAACGTGTTCAATCCCTTTTAAAATGTGTCAAACGTGATCGGCCTCGCTCATTGCCGCGGTGGCAAAGGACGTCTTCAATGTACGAAGTGTACGTCTCCCCTGGTTGTTGCATGCATGCATCGAGCTTTCTCTTTCAAACTTCATAACGGATAGTTGGTGTTCCGAAAATGGTTAAAGAACCACGTCTTTGCTACATCGGACAGATAGAAGGCGACTTGGCGAAATTTTTGAGGGTCGTCCCAGTGGTTGTACCCACTCACTAGGTCATAGTTCTGATGCCAGTCCTCGATGTTGTCACGCGGGAGACCAGAGACTACAGTGGGGTCACGCTGCCGGGCGGTAACGGTCCATGCGAAGGCGGCTGGTTGGGGGGCAGAGGGGGTGATGCCGGTACTTGGATCATGGCGGTGGACAGGCGGAGCAAACGGTGACCCGAACGAAGCTCCACTGGAACTTGACGTTGATGTCTAGGCGATCGAAAGGAGCCGCCACCACTTTGAAAGGCAGCAGCACACACACACAGTGATGATGATTATATACAGTTGAAAGATGAAGGATGAATATTGTGCTCACACTGTTTTTTAATTTACATAGCATTGCGCACCTGCTGGCAAAAAAACTAGCTCAAATGGGAATGTCATTGAGGAAGAACACGCTGTACTTATACTTCAATATGCCCAATTTCACCCATAAAAGCACTGAAAATAACCCATTTTGTGCTGTTTGCCATTCCAAAACCACTTTTTTATCTTTCTGGCTTCCTTTCCTGTCCAAAACGATCGTTCAGTGCAGCTTCAGAAGAAAGCTACCTGGTTTTGTAGCTTGAAATCTATATTTTTGCACTCTTATTAGTTTTATGCTTTTTTCTAAATTTTTTTGCAAGGTGCAAATTTTTAGAGCAGCACTGTTTCTCAGCTGCTCATTCAATTCCGTTATTTTTTATAGTTTTATTGCCTGAATGCTAGAGAGTCTTAGAAGGCAGAATCGCTATGGTATAGTGTTTTAAGACATGGCAACATTTTGAGATCTTGTAGAAATCACATACAAAAATTCACACCTGCAATGTTGCAACTTTAGATAGAATCTCGTAACTTCGTATAAAACATAGCATAAACATTAAAATGCCAAGTTGCACTTTTTGAACATTTGTAAACATATTGCTTAATTTTAGCTCTCTTGCTGCAGTACATTTTTTGCAACTCGCCTCCCAAATTTATAACTGAGTCTTTAACATTTTATAGAATTGACATTAAAAAAAAAGCTTATTGCTTATTTGCAATTAGCTCATAAAATTGAATATTTGCTGAAGATTTCAAGGGTCTAGAGTAAATAACAAGTTCTTCCTAAAACCCATCATCATCATCAGCCTAATATTTATGTCCACTGCAGGACGAAGGCCTCTCCCTGCAATCTCCAATTATCCCTGTCTTGCGCTAGCTGATTCCAACTTGCGCCTGCAAATTTCCTAACTTCATCATCCCATCTGGTTTTCTGCCGACCTCGACTGCACTTCCCTTCTCTTGGTATCCATTCTGTAACCCTAATGGTCCATCCATCCTACGCATTACATGGCCTGCCCAGCTCAATTTCTTCCGCTTAATGTTAACTAAAATATTGGCTATCCCCGTTTGTTCTCTGATCCACAACGCTCTCTTCCTGTCTCTTAACGTTAGTCCTAAGATTTTTCGTTCCATTGCTCTTTGTGTGGTCCTTAACTTGTTCTCGAGCTTCTTTGTTAACCTCCAAGTTTCTGCCCCATATGTTAGCACCGGTAGAATGCAATGATTGTACACTTTTCAACAACAGTAGTCAGGATTTGGCAATGCCTGCCGTATGAACTCCAACCCAATTTTATTCTTCTATGAATTTCTTTCTCATGATCAGGGTCCCCTGTGAGTAATTGACCTAGATAAACGTACTTCTTTACAGACTCTACAGGCTGACTGGCGATCCACAATTCTTGTTCTCTTGCCAGGCTATTTAACATTATCTTTGTCTTCTGCATATTAATCTTCAACCCCACTCTTACGCTTTCTCAGGTAAGGTCCTCAATCATTTGTTGTAGTTTGTCCCCATTGTTGCTGAATAGGACAATATCATCTGCAAACCGAAGGTTGCTGAGATATTCGCCGTTGATCCTCACTCCTAAGCCGTCCCAGTCTAAGAGCTTGAATACTTCTTCTAAGCATGCAGTGAATAGCATTGGAGAAATTGTGTCTCTTTGCCTGACCTCTTTCTTGATAGGTAATTTTTTACTTTTCTTGTGGAGAACCAAGGTAGCTGTGGAATCTTTGTAGATATTTGCCAAGATATTCACGTATGCCTCCTGTACTCCTTGATTATGCAGTGCCTCCATGACTGTTGGTATCTCTACTGAATCAAATGGCTTTTCATAATCTAGGAAAGCCATATAGAGAGGTTGATTGTAATCCGCAGATTTCTCAATTAACTGAATAATGACATGGATATCATCCATCATTGAATATCCCTTCCTGAAGCCAGCCTGTTCTCTTGATTGACTGAAGTCAAGTGTTGTCCTGATTCTATTGGAAATTATCTTGGTGAATATTTTATACCATATTGAAAGCAAGCTAACGGGTCTATAATTCTTCAATTCTTTAACGTCTCCCTTCTTATGGATGAGTATAATTTTGGCGTTCTTCCCGCTATCTGGTACACTTGAAGTTTTGAGGCATTGCGTATAAAGGGTCGCAACCTTTTCGAGCATGATATCTCCTCCATCTTTGATTAAATTTACTGTTATTCCATCTTCTCCAGCCGCTTTTCCCCTGGTCATGTCTTTCAAGGCCCTTCTAACTTCATCAGTAGTTATAGGAGCCTCTGTATCCTGTTCATCACTACTTCAAATGAAAGTAGCTTGGCTGCTCTGGGTACTGTACAGCTCAGTGTCTCCTCCTAATGAGATATCTATAAATTAATTAAAGTATAAATAAATTGCAAATAATTACAATTGGTTGCAGGTTCAATTCCTGGCCATGACTGCCTCAATCTGGTGCTGTCTGTCCCTTATAGCCCTTGTGTTAATTTGGGACACTAAATCATTTCAATCAACCAATCCTACATTTTCTTTTCTTGTTTATGTGTGGTCTGACAAAAGTGCAAAAATGTCCCAGATACAGTAAAAGCTTTTTCATTCGAAATTTTAGATAATTCGAAGTAGCCACCGCGGTCCGTCCAACAATGTATTGAAAGCAATATGTAACACGTCCCGCTAATTCACACAGAAATCTACACCGCCACCGATAATTCGAACTCCGCGCCATCGTGGACGGGGAGAGTGCTATGTGCGTGGGAGAATGTTGGCCACACTGGTTTCGCTGCGCGGGAAGCGCAGTTTTGCTTGGTGGCGGCATGCACTCTAAAACGCGCCTACGCCGCTTCGCCGACGGTCGCAGACAGCCGTTCAAAGCGGCGTGCAGGCTGGGGATCGTTCTGCGCATGCTCTGAAGATAGCTGCGGATGGCGCGAGCGTTGAAGTATTGGCTTCGTGCGCCACCATGGCACCGCTGATATAGTCCGACATAGCGTAAGCGCGCGCCCGCACACGCTACGTCACGTTGGCGAGAACAACGGCGTCTATAGTTCGACGCACTGGCGCAGCCAACGTAAGCGGACGCGGCCGATGCGTTCCGACGTGCCCGACGTCGTGATGGCTCTTGCTACATCCACACGTTGGTCGCGGCGGCTGCGCCGACCCACAATGCATTGTACACAAAGAAAGCCGCCCACGCCGCTTCGCCGATGGTCGCAGACAGCCGTTCAAATTGGCGCGCGGGGAGGGCGCTGTTCTGCGCATGCTCCGAACGTAGCTGTGGACAGCGTGCGCCATAGAGTTAATATAACCTACTCTAGAGGAAAAGCTGCCCATAGCGCCCATGTATTGAAATCGGGAGCCGCGAGGGTGCTGCCATTTGCTACCTTGTGCAGGCACGCAATCAATGCGATCCCGAGCCTCAGTCAGTATGGTAGCGTCATCTAGTTAAGCTCCTGCAAATGCAGCATTTTTAGAAACCGTAAATTTTACATCCAAATTTTCTAAATAGCCATCCGATCTTTCTGAAGAATATATGTAATGAACTTCAAACGTGGTCCGTGCCTACGTGCTAGGTGTAAGTGCTTGCATTTGCATAATATTTGGAATATTTTTAGTGCTACAAAAATGAGTCGTAGTAACATGGTGGCGCCCTTGCAGTTCCCGCTGTTTTTGCCCAGCTTTTCCTCAAGAGTTAGTATACTAACTCTACGTCGCGTGTGTTTAAGTATTGGCCTCATGCGCTACTGATGGCAACGCTGCGAGCGGCGCTCCCGTGGCATCAGAGGGAGGTCTCGCCTTTGTTGTCTGCTGCACTTCGGCTAGAATGGGTTTGTTTTCATGCGTTCGCGCTCTGACTGTGTGCTCATGTAGTACGGCGCTTTCCAAATACCATCTGTATTGCTTTCTAGTTTTAGTTTTATTATTGCCAGCATTATGAGGACAAAAAACCTTGTATATTGAATATGTATTCCATATTACCGCCCGATGTGATCTCCCAGTGGCTCTGGCGTTGAGCTCTTAGCTTGAGGTCGCTGGTTTGACCTCTTCCGTGGCCGTCGCATGTGCGGGCGAATTGCAAGCACACTCGTGTGTACTTAGATTTAGGTGCATGGGTAAAGAATCCTGAATGGTTAAAATTAATTCGGAGTCCTACACTATGTGTCTGATAATCATATGGTGGTTTTAATTGCACGTAAAATCTCAGAATTTATTTTTTGCATATATTTGTAATTTTCATATGACCTCATCTCTCGCAGGCAGAGATGTGTGGTCTGACCTTAAGTTTTGCTTGGTTTGAGGCTAGTTGGGTGTTAAAGCTAGTCAAACCCGTTGGCTATGACACTGATAAGCAGGGTGGCCTGTGACGCAGGTTCTTTAGTTTAATGGTTCTGATGGTTCAATTGTCCAGTGACGGTTGTCCAATTGAGGACAAAGCCCTTTGTTTCACTAGAGCGAGAATAAACTAGAACAAGAATAAAAAACCATAAAATAAACACTCAGAGGGATATCGCTGCAAGAAACGCACTTAAGGCTAGGATGGTACAGTTAAACTTGGATATAACGAAATTGACAAATTCCCCAAAAACTTTGTTATAAAGAGGATTTCGTTAAGCAGGCTTGGCACAAAAATTCGAGGAAAAAAAAAAAACCCCCGCTTACCGTATTTACTTGATTCTAACGTGCCCTCGATTTTAACGCGCACCCGTTTTCCGTGACCAAAAGAGAGAGAGGGGAAAAAAATCCTTTACAGTATTGCGCACCTCATGCTTTCATACAGAAATACAGTTAAACCTGGTATAATGAAATTGACAAATTCTCGAAAAACTTTGTTATAAAGAGGATTTCGTTGTATGCAGGCTCGGCACGAAAATTCGAAAAAGAAACGCTTAGCGTATTTACTCGATTCTAACGCGCACCCAATTGCCGTTTTCGTTGAAGCACTCATCCTTGGAATGTCACACCTGGTACGGGATGCGTGGACGGCACGCGTGTCCTTTCGCCCAAGCGCGAGGCATCAGAAATGAAGAGCGAGCGTCACGATGGTGTCGTAGTGTCGTATAGTGTTACAGTAGAACCCCGCTGTTACTTTCCCGGGGGGCTGGGTTTTCCCTGCTGTTAAGTCGTTTTCGGCCGGTCTTGGCACAGCTCCCATAGAACCCAATGCATTGGTAAACCCAAGGGGTAACCCCGCTGTTGGGTCGCAACTGTGGGACCTTTCCCGCATTGTACGTTGCGAACTGCCACCCCGCGCCGGCCCGAGCGGCCATTTTGACTTTTAATCTCGCTTGGCTTGGTGACTTGACGATGGCATTGGCCGCCCAAAGGGCCGAGGGCGACAACTATGACATATTTTCGGTTTCTGCCAGCAAAAATATGGCACATCGGCACCAAGGTGACCCATCAGTGACCCACGCTGCGCTGAATATGTTAAAGGATCATAGGGAATCATATTACACAAGTTAACACAGCAGTGTGAGCTCATTCACAGAACTGCTTCTCCTTCAAGAAATATGTACATAATTATTGTGGTCCAAAAGCACGTTCCAATAGCCTTCACTTCCTTTATATTCATGTTCACTGACCTCCATAGAAGTCGCTACAGATAGGATTACTGGTGAACCTGCTCTAGGCCGTTCTCCAAATACACATGAAAGCTTTTGCCACCAGACCTCAGGCAAATGTCATTCACTTTTAAATAGTTAATGAAGTGTCTGGTTTTTGCATTACTATTTATAGGGACCAATCCAGATATTTACTGGATACCTTTTGCAATGCATGGTTTTAGATAAAGTATCTATAATCACAGTACTGTTAGGATCACTGAACTGGCAGAAAGACAGCACGAACATCATGAAAATGGAGCTGACGTCACATCAACTAGAGTGGAATAATGATAATATTTGGACATTTTGGGTCCCTATCACTCCAATTGCGTCATGATTCAGCAAATGTCGTTACAATCGTATGCTGGACACAATGTACTTCATTCAAAATTGTTTGTGTGTTCAGGGGTCCATTCAAATATTGTGAGTACCTTGGCCAGATTTAGGCCTTTACGTATAAGGAGGGGGGGAATTATGTTCTCTTAATGCACCAACCATGCAAGTTTTAATGCAAAAGCTGTTATACCAATCATGAACTTTTGTTTCCACTGCCAGCTTGATATGCACTTTTATCTGATCTTGCCTTTCAGCTACTATACGAGTTCCACGCTGAGCCTGCACCAGATCACAGAAAAGCATTTTGCCCAAGAAGCAAATCTGCGGCAGTCAACACAAAGCCAACAAAGCTTACCTCAGTTGAGGACCACCAGAAATCCACAGAAATAGAGAAAAAGGTACCTGGCACTTTTGCTAAGCAACTGCGCAGTTACTTCAAGTAGCCTTCGAACTTTCAAATAGAATGGCATCATTACATACTGTATTCCTCAAAGCTGGAACACCATGAAAATGCAGCTGATATATGGGCTAGAGGAGAATAATGGTAGTTCCTTCACAAAATTTTCTAACAAATCCCCCCCTCCCTCTTCCCGGAACAGAACGTTTCAGGAGGCAGGCCCGGAAAGAGCAACATGGATGAAACGAAAAGGTTAAATGTGAAGGTAAGTTGAGGGCTAGCGGCAGTCGAAAGGCAGGGGCGCGGGGCTGTCATGGGGGTGATCCCTTCTCTCATGCACACAGAGATAATGTATTCGCCGTACGCCCAGAGGAAATAGGGGAATAGAGTGGCTTACTACGCATCCGCGACATTCTATTGTAGAAAAAGTCGCTACATTTGTGGCTGTTGGAAGAAGACCATTTTGCTGGCCGCACTGGCGATGGCAGATACCTGACTATTGGCCATAAAAGGGGGATCGTGCAATGAAGAGGGAACAACACTGCAGAGGGCCTAATTACAGTACTATTTACAATAGTGAATATTAGGTCAATATACTCTGACATTTCGCCTCCCATGCAGCGGACACATTTGCTAGTGGGCATGAATAGGCAATAGCTGATCGGCTATTGTATCTCGTAAGATTCCAGAAATTTTGGTGGCCTTAGCTACGTTCACAGCCAGTGTTGAGGCATTTTTGAACTGAACACACAAGTTCATCAGTGTCGCTGATCACGCAAGTTCATCAGGCATGTACCGCACCCGTTTCTGTGACCAAAAAAGAAAAAAAAAATCCTTTACAATACTGCGCACCTCATGCTTTCATACAAAAATACAACTTTCTCTCATTTGGAAAAACAAACGTTTACTCCCGGTGCACTAAAGTTGCGATGACTAAAAAAAAGTCGCAGTTTCGCCCCAAAGGCAAAGCATCAATTGCTATAGCAAATTAGTAGACCGCTGTATGAAGTAAGGATAGCAGTTTTATTGGCCGTATAAACTTACAAACATTCGCTTACTGAACAAATTAACAAGCACGGCATCACGCACGCACAAGCAAACATGAACACTTATCGCTCGTTGACCGCGGAAACTTGTAGTCAAAACGCTGGAGTGACGAAGCGCGGCGAGTGAATTGACCTTTGTGCTAGCATGCCTCTCGCTTCAACGCGACCCGGCGAAAACACTGCGCGCGGCAGACTCTCCACGTCGCAGATAGCTTTCAAGATAGGGCCGAGGCGATTATATCGCCAAAGTGGATCGTCGCGGAATACATCCTGGTTTGGTGCACTGAAACACTTCCGTGAAGCTTTGCTGGCGAAAATCCTCTCCTTCTGTTTGCGCCAGTCCCACACGCAAGTTTCGGATTCTCCGAACGCCCGTGATGCGGCCCGATATCCATCCGTCTCCACACAGATGATTACTTTCCTTTTGAATGCAGCATCATGATGAACTCGGCACTTTATGGTGATAGAGCAGACGCAGAAAATGGCAATACAGACGGTAGACTAATGCCTAAGCACGTGTACTGCAGCACATGGAGGAAGCCACAGCGGCTAAGCTAGAGTGTAGCTAGGCTAGAGTGTAGCTAGGCTCGAAGCGCTTGCGAGGCGGCCATAATAAAATGCCGCCGGCTATATGGTAACGCAGATTTAGGGTCGTACTCGTTTCTAACACGGACGCAATTTTTGGGCCTGTTTTATCGAAAAAAAAAAGTATGTGTTAGGTTCGAGTAAATACGGTATGCCTATGACAGGCACTTAGCGATTATAGGAGTGGAGAGAAAGAAAAACTTTATTGGAAGAGAAAGTCAACAAGCATGCAAAAGGCTGTCTGCAGATACCACACATTTTTCTTTATTGAAAGAATGATGACTGTCATTCTGTGGACAACTACCAGCTCTTGCTTTGTGCCTGTTATCGGTTGCACACACAAAGTGCACCACTAAAGTGATCCTCCGTTGGTAAGAGATGGCACACAGTCTGACGTTGCTGCTTGCAAGTATATTTAAGGTGTAGACAGAGCGGCGACAGAAGTAAGTTTTTCAGCTGTAGAACCCAGCCTCCCCTGAATCCAATGTGTAGGACCGCTTTGATTAGGACCCCACTTCTTGCACCAAATGGGTGCAAGGAGTGTGCCGCTTTCAGAAAGGAAAGTAGGAGAAAGGTGTTGCCCGGCACCTGTAGCAGGCAGAACATTGCGGCCCCCACCCAAGGTGCACTTTTGCTTTAATCTGGATTGTGTTAACCGTAATTGTTAAGGGTGGATCAGCGCTAAAAATTACACACACAAAAAAGATGAGATGAGTGTGTGCCTAAAACTTTGGGGCATTGTTGCTCCCCACCAAGCCTTGGTGTAGTCAAAGAGCTAATATCTGAAACCTGACCGAATCGTCGACCACGCTGCGTGGAAGAAAAGCATGCCAAAAATATTGCAACTTGCTCGTTTCGGCAACACATAAGCCCCCCCCCCCCCCCTCTCCTTCTTTCTTTCCCTTGTCTCTGACTTTCATTATATAAATAAACATAAAGAGAGCTTGACAATGTGCATAAAAGGAATCATGAACGAAGGTGGCGAAAAATTATGTACATAGGGAGAGCGTCTCGTCACTGCCCGATCCCTCAACACCAGACGGCCGGGGCCAATTGCCTAGCTTAGGTACACCTACCCCATCGTAACACGTGCTGCTTGCTGCTGAGAGCCCCTCCTAACAAGATATCCCTGCAGGCTTCAGAACAGCTAGTTGTGAGGAGACAGAACACTTTAAAATCTTTCGGAGCTGCTAGGCCTTATTTTACTGCGATCTAAGGATGCCGTAATTTTGATAAAGCGTTCTAACACAGAAAGCAGCCCTGCTTCAGACTGCCTGCCTCATCGATCCCCGAGTGTGATCAAATAACGATATGCGTCGCATGTTGAGGACTATCCAATACCATTATCACAAGTTCCCCCCAAACATCTCTTTAAAGAAGTCGCACAGCAGGTCACAGAAAGTGAGTGAAACTTTCATCATATTATACTGTCGAAGTTCTAGCGCAAATGTTCGTTCCTGTATTTTAAATGTAGAAGAATATAGCATACCGACAACGCCACAAGCGCTATTGAGTAATATATGCCTTGCTAAACAGTGCCCCCCCCCCCCCCCGAAAAGTGTCAGAGCTGAGAGAGCTGAAAGGTGTCAGGGCACGGCAAGGAGCCACAGATACCAGAGTCAATTGCTTAGCTGGTAGGATAGATGCACTCGAAAACACGGTTGGATCTCTTGATCGTGTTCAAAACTCGGCGCCAAATAACGAGTTACGTAGCTTATGTGATCAACTTCACTCGCTCACTTCAAGATGTGATGATACAGAAAACAGAATGCGACGATGTAGTTTACTGTTTTTCGGTATTGATTATGAGGAAGGCAAAAACTAGGCTGCATCTGAACAAAAAATAATAAAGTTTTGCTCTGACCAGCTTGGCCTTATCATGGTGAACGCACAGTTGGAGTGTGTACATAAATTGGGACGCTTTTCTTCGGAGAAACATTGGCCCATCATAGCACGATTAGCCCTTTTTAAAGACAAGCATATATCTTCGCGCTTGCGCACAAGCTAAAAGGTACTGAGTATTCGGTATGTGAAGATTTTTTTTTATCCACAAGTCAAGCTAGGAAAAAATTAATTGAATTTGCCAAAACAAGAAAACAGCCTTTCAAACTTACAATAGATAATGTTCGTATTATTGGCACCACTTAAGTTTATGACCTCGCTACTGACACAGTTGTGCCGTCAAAACTGTTGCTAAAGAGGGCAACATTTGCTGCTATAGCTAAGAAATCGCTATCTTCCTTAACGTCACCGCTGTTGTTATCGTACACGAACATTTGCAGCATACTAAACAAGCGCGATGCGTTGAGTGCCTATTTTGAAGATGATGATCCCAATATTGTAGCTCTGAGACTTGGTTGTGCACCGACATCACTAATGAAGAACTTGTTCCCAAGAGTAACAAATATAACATTTATAGGCTGTGGGGTCTCACACATGCTCTTGGGACAAAGGAACGACAACACAGTAGTGCAAACAATCAAAAGGGCATTTATTGCACTTTTCATACCCTAATACACACTAGCTGAATTACTACCAATAGAACATTCACATGGGCGCTCCACAAATCAAGGAAGTCCGACTCACGCGGCCCGATAGTGAGCGATTATGTTCGCCCCATGCTATGACACCATCGCCTAGTCGTTCACGTGTACGGTCACGTGAACGGTGGCATGTTTGAACGATCCGTGTTCGTCCATACCGGTGTCCTGCTCCTCTCCTAGCCTCGCGAGACGGTCCCGTGAAGTGGGCAGGCGCATGCGCGAAGTGTTCGTGCGTGTTGGTCGCCGATCCCAAGCCAAAGGGGAAGCGCCTTTGACCTTTTTCTCCCAAGTCACCCCGCCGTTCGGTGGCGTTAGCATCGCGACACTCGCGCCATCTCTTGCAATGCGCCGCAACCACCACGACCGCCGCCGGCGCTTAGCCACACCGTGAAGCCGGATTACAGGAGACGTATGAGAGTCGCGCATCCCCACATTCCCCCCAACCTTAAATCACTACACATACTCCGGCGAAACATTTCACACGGTCTATCAACGTGCGCGTCGTGAATAAAAGTTAGTACATGCGACAATGGCCGCGCCGAGGGAATGTCCACACGTTATCCACAACATGCGAGCCGACATTATCTCTGGGGTTCATCGCTGGCGTCCGTTGGTCACAGCACCACGTCTGCAGATTCGATGGCACGACTCCAGCGCAGGACTCTGGAAACGACGACGCAGTCAGGATGAGCAAGCGTCGCTCGCGCCGACGCACCCTCCCGGCAAGAGCCGCTGGTGACTGCCGGCTCTTTTCCCAGCCGCTGAGGGTTGCGAGCCGGACACAGGCTGCCGCCGAAATCACTGCGCCGAATTGGCCACAGGCATCTGCATCGCCTGGGGTAGCTCGATTGTAGTCCAGGGCAGCAGCGCTGACGATGTGCAGGTGACAGCAAACCAGGGGTGACTCCGCTCACGCTGCGTACACTCAACGCGCTCGACAAACACTAAAGTAGTGCAAGGGAGGGGAATTCGGCATACGCATCGCCCACGTGGTACGATGTTCAATTCGGCTAGCAAAATTTCGGGCGGCATTTCAGATGCTAAGTTCACGTGAACAAAGCTTACTTTCTTGAGTCGACCGAGTAATTTCAATTCATGCGAGGCGAACTAATGAGGGAAGCAATGTGCGACACCTCAACACCACGGTCACCAGGTTGGGTCCCTCAACGTGCGACAGGCGGCTTCGTAAAGCCTTAGGCCTAATGCGTCCCTACCCTGACAACAACCGGCATCCAAAAAAAAAAAACATCACCCAAAATGGGCACAACAGGCAGCCGCAAGGAGACGTTAGCTCTGTGAGGTGGTCCTACCCCGCTCGGTGCACACAGCATCCGAGTTGACGGCGCCCACTGTCCCAGACGGTGTCGGAGCGCCCGCAATACCAGTCAGCCTGTAGCGGCACCCGTGGCCCGTGGCCACCCGGCTCCCTGAGCCGCGACTTCCGAAGTCAAAGAGATAGAAGAAGCTATTTACATAAATTCGGACCACTCACGAGGCTTCCATACTTACTCGCTTCAGGCTTGCCAATGCTCCGTGGGCGCTAGGCCTCGCTCTCCCAGGATGCAGACCACGTGGCTCTCGTACCGACGAGTGTACTTCATCAAAACACTCGCGAAAAGGCTTAGCATGTTGAAATGTTCAAACACGCTGCAGCAACCATCGCCTCGCTCAAGAAAACACGCCGCCGACGCTAGCGATCAAAATCCACGCTAGGAATACGCTTCGGTTCAAACAAAGGTTGTCTCGAACGAAGCAAAACTCAAAATTATCGTCCGATGTGCGAAGAGGTCCACGTTGGACATCCAGATGTGTGGTCTCACACATGCTCTTGGGACAAAGGAACGACAACACAGTAGTGCAAACAATCAAAAGGGCATTTATTGCACCTTTCATACACTAATACACACTAGCCGACTTACTACCAATAGAACATTCACATGGGCGCGCGACAAATCAAGGAAGTCCGACTCACCGCGACTGGATAGCGAGCGAATATGTTCACCCCATGCTATGATACCATCGCCTAGTCGTTCACGTGTACAGTCACGCGAACGGTGGCCCGTCCGAACGATCCGTGTTCGTCCATACCGGTGCCCCGCTCCGAGCCACGCGAGACGTCTCGCGTAGCGTGGATCGGCGCACGCACAGGACGTCCACGTCGATCACCGATCCCAACCCAAAGAGAGAGGATGGGAGCACGCACCTTGTTGAGAAGTGTGCTCGCTGCCGCCCTTGTCGACGAGATTTTCCCGCGGAAGCCGCATTATAACTGGTATTTCGTCCCGCGCGGCTGCTCTGTTAGCTGTATGCGTATTTACGGAGTTCTATGGGAGGGTAAATGGGAGACGGAAAAGGCCGCGTTGTAGCTCGTTCTACACTATAAACGGTTACATTATAAGTGGTCTATACTGTATATAAATGAGCTGTAAGGTGTCGGGGAACGGAAAGGAGCCACAATTGCTTAGCTGGAAGGAGAGATGCACTCGAAAACACGGTTGCATCTCTCGATAGTGTTCAAAACTCGGCGCCAAATAATGAGTTACGCATCTGTGATCAACTTCACTCGCTCACTTCAAGATGTGATGATACAGAAAACAGAATGCGACGATGTAGCTTACTGTTTTACGGTATTGATTATGAGGAAGGCAAAAACTAGGCTGCATCTGAACAAAAAATAATAAAGTTTTGCTCTGACCAGCTTGGCCTTATTATGGTGAACGCACAGTTGAAATGCGTACATAAATTGGGACTCTTCGGAGAAACATTGGCCCATCATAGGCACCGGGCAGCCGTCGTAAGGCGCCGCGCTGGCGGTATCCTGGCGAACAGCGCCGCGAACGGCGGCTGTCAGAGCACTGGCATGTGATGCAGACGACGGGACGAAGGCGCTCGGTGCTGCCAGTGATTTGGCACTGCGGGTTTTAAGGGCTGACGCACCGGAAAATGCATTTTCGCGTGTCTGCTGTTGAGAAAGGTCGTCACTTGTACGAGGCAGATCACATTCATGGCATCAGGTAGCATATAATGCAGAAAACGAGTGCAAATTGCGATGCAAATGCACCACGCAAACGGAGCTCACCGCGGCAAGTTAAGACGTGGAATTCCAGCAGTTATATTCCAGATGTTATTTTGCTGTGCGCGTTAACATTCTCGTGTATTTAATCATGTAAATAGGCGAAGAACACAAAAATTATCGACAGGAAAAAAAAAAGGAGACATACGCCTTCCTTATTCTGTTTCTTGAGCTGCTTCGCCGATCGCACATGTGTCAGTAAGTTCCCATTCTGTGTCCGTTGTAGTTCTTTTATCTTTGCAATGCTGCCCCATTCTTAATTGCTTATAAACTAGTCACGACCCATTTTATATAGCTTAGCGCGACGGGAGCCA
Organism: Dermacentor silvarum; assembly: GCF_013339745.2. Classification (NCBI taxonomy): domain Eukaryota; kingdom Metazoa; phylum Arthropoda; class Arachnida; order Ixodida; family Ixodidae; genus Dermacentor; species Dermacentor silvarum. The sequence continues at coordinate 101,384,700 of NC_051154.1, read as the reverse complement.
TCGTTGGCGGCGAGTGTGAACACGGCACTGCGTTGGCGTTCGCCGTCGATGGGCATAGTCATGTGCCGGACGCAACCAAAGTTGAGAATTGCTAGGAAGGAAAATGTACATTAAAAGGAGGACTGATACACTGATAAGACGATGTCGCAGCTGAGTGTTCGCCTTCGGTGCCCAAGCTCCGGAGTTGTTACACTGCGGAGGCGAAGACAGGCAAGTGGGACACGAAGCTCTTGCGTATGGACGGCTCTTTTATTAGCGTTAGAACAACTAGACCATAGCAAATCAGCGTCGGAAATGTACAGTGTCCAGCGATTGAAGCGATGGCAGCGCGCGGCTCCCGCCAGTTTTTTGCGCACGTGAGACCAAATGCAGTCATAATGCGTTTCGAAGGTTCTCGCTTTCACTCTACACCACAATTCCCAGCGCTTACAGTCAGTGCAAAAAGCGCTGGCGACCATGCGATTCGTGTATCGCGTTTTAATTGCTGAGCACTGTGCACGCTGTTGCCTACAGACCGCACATATACAGACTTTCCGCCTGAAAAACGCGATACTGCGATGAACAACGATTGAATTGAATTGAATGGCCTAACCAGCTTCAGTCATGTTTCAGTAACTGTTGGTGAACCCAAAAATTTGTCGCAGTTTCTCCCGAAAGGCGAAGCACCAATTGCGATCGCCGTTGACGTCATACGGAAGCTCACGGCGACGGCAGAAATCTGCTTTGGAGTGTCCATATAATTGCTCTCGCAATAAAACGCAACGCAACACGGCAGCGCCTGCCGCGCGCGGCCCGGCCGCCACATGCCATTACATTTGCGGCGCCACCGGTCCAAATTCATCCCGCGCCCGGTGCCTATAGCACGATTAGCCCTTTTTAATGACAAGCTAAATATTTTCGCGCTTGCGCACAAGCTAAAAGGTACTGAGTATTCGATATGTAAAGATTTTTCTTTATACACAAGTCAAGCTAGGAAAAAATCATTGAATTTGCCAAAACAAGAAAACAGCCTTTCAAACTTGCAATAGATAATGTTCGTATTATTGGCACCACTTATGTTTATGACCTCGGTACTGACACAGTTGTGCCTACCAGCTGCATTTCATCCTTTCTGGTAGGCATAAATTTTCCTGCTGAAATAGTTTAGGTCGCATGCGCAACAGCCTCTACTGGTGTTCTAGTGTGGGTACATGTTATCGGCCGCCCAATGCTGACCACTCGTTTCTTGGTGTACTGCGTGAAAGCATTACATATGCTACTCAACAATGTTCCACGGCTGTCGTTTATCTCCTGTACTACTTTAATTTTCCACTTAATTATTGGCCAAATCATCCTGCCGCTCCTCTGCTGAATTTATTAGCTTAACACTAGATTACAATCTAACCCAGATAGTCAATCAACAAACCCGTGGTCCCAACATCTTAGATTTAGTATTGACCACTGCACTTGATACCGCCGGGCCTGTTGCTTACATTGATGGCTTGGGCGATCACAAACTTCCTCAATTAAACATTAATATTCCACAAACTTTCTGTGGGGTTCAGCCTAAAAGCATTAGAGATTACTATAGGGCCGACTATCAAAATATTAATGCTGAATTAGCTATCATTCTTACTGAAGAATTTCTGCCATTTGGGAACTTTTTAGGCAAAAATTAACAGCACTGGTAGAAAATCACGTGCCAAAAATCTTTACGGCAAATGACAGGTCTAATCCTTGGTTTACTAAACACCTTCAAACATTGAGAAACAAGAAGCGTCTGTATCGGGCGGCCAGAAGGGACAATCAAGCCTCATCTTGGGCGGCATACAGTGATTTTCTGAAGTGTTACTGCAAAGAGCTATGCGCAGCCGAAGACAAATATTTTTCACGAGACCTGCCATCTTTCCTAATCAATAACCCCAGGAAATTCTCGCAAGTTATATCACCAGATACCACTGTCTGCAGTATTGTGCTACATGATGATGGTGAAAGCCTTTTGTCTGACGCTGATTGTCCAGTAGCATTTAACAATTTTTTCACATCTTTTTTTACACATGAAGACTGTTCCATCCACTGTTCTCATAGTTCCCGACTTTAAATATCCTTTTATGGAACCAATAGAAATTACAGCAGATGGCATTTTGTCTTTAATAAATAATCTGAAATTATTCACATCTTCCGGTATAGACATTATTAACTCAAAAATACTAAAAAACACCGTTACAATTTCAAGCCAAATTTTGTGCCATATTTTTAGGCAATCCTTATCGTCTTGTGAACTACCTAAGGTTATTCCTGTATTCAAAGGTGATAACAAGCAGTCTCCACGAAATTAATGTCCCATCTCATAACATGCATCTGCTGTAAACTACTGGAACATATCATAACATCGCATATCTATTGCCATTTAGAATGAAACAACTTCTTTTATTTTAACCAGCATGGATTCAGAAAAGGCTTATCTTGTAAGTAAAACTCAGTTGCTCAAATTTAGAACAGAATAACATTCCAGCATGAATAACAAACAGCAGACTAATTGTGTATTCTTAGATTTTTCGAAAGCATTTGATCATGTCGCTCTTTGTCGCCTCATCTCAAAATTATCATTACTCCGACTGGATTCATTAACTTTATCTTGGCTCCGAAACTTTCTGTCCTTGCGGCAGCAGTTCACTGTTGTTAATAACCATTCATTGCTTCCTCCTGACGTTACTTCTGGCACACCGCAAGGCAGTTTCCTTGCTCCTCTTGCTTTCTTAATTTCAATTAATGACCTTCCGCAAAACATATCATCGCAGAGAAGGCTTTTCGCAGACAATTCCATTTTATACCATATGATAACAACATCCGTCGACCATTTATTATAAAATGACTTGAAGTCAGACAAATGTAAAGTTACGTCCTTGTTAACAATCACTCATCGCTTCCTCCTGACGTTACTTCTGGCGCACCGCAAGGCAGTGTCCTTGGTCCTCTTCTTTGCAGCATATCAAACATATCATTGCAGATAAGACTTTTCGCAGACAATTGCATTTTATACCATACGATAACAACATCCGACGACCATTTATTATTACAGAATGACCTTAACCTTCTCAGTTTCTGGTGCAGTACATGCAGGGTGTCTACCAACCGGGAAAACAGGGAAAACAGGGAATTCTCAGGGATTTTGAATATTCTGGAAAAACTCAGGGAAAACTCAGGGAATTTGTGCCTCTATCAGGGAAAATTACTGTAGGGATGGGCGAATATAGGGTATTGTCGAATATTTCATTGAATAATTCTATGTTCGTTATTCGCTTCGATTCGAATTCATGGATTCAATATTTTCGAATTATTCAGCGGTCACGAATAGGCAGCCAAAAGCCACGGACGGTCGGTGCACATCTCGGAGGCTATGCTTCACGTCATGGCTGCCATACATCAACCATAAATCTCGAAGGCTATGTGTTTTTGCATTAAAGAGCCTGAAATGTGCGACGCAGAAGAGCAGAAACGGCGCTAGCGCACAACCGAAACGAAGCGGCGGAGTTCGCATGGCCATAGTCAGCAGCGGAAATCGTGCGTGAATGACAGCAACGACGGAACGCTTCGTGCCTATTTGTGCCTTTTTTGGGTTTACCGCCGCGCATAACAACGCGTTGGCCGCGAGATTTCATAGTCGCCACCCATCATCGCGTCGATAGCTGCCGCGGTTTCTTTCGCAGCGGTTTCGTTTAGTTTCGTTTTGACTCAATACGCACGTCGGCCGCGTGCCTAAAGAGCTGCGTAGTGGCCATCCATGATCGCATAGATAGCGACCGCGATTTCGTCTGAAGTTGTTGCAGTGAACGGTAGTTTCGTTCTGACTCGGTGCGTGCGTCGGCCGGGTAGCGTATTTCTATTTGCGCCCCCGTACAGCGCTCGACCGCTGGCGCCGCGCTGCGCCGCTCGCGCGTTCCATGTTTCTAGCCGCCGCCGTTGGAACGGAGGAGGCGTTGACGGTGAACACGCTGGGTTGAGGGTGACTAGCCTGCTGTTAGGGGATCGGTGGTATTCCTAAATAAACGCATCACTGTTCGGGTACGGCCACACTAGCGGCAAGTTGCCGCGCGTCAGCGCCTTGCCGCGAAGTCCACCGTGGCAATCGCGTCTCGCCGCGCGGCAGCGCGATATGATCTCGCGCGCTCTCGGAACGCGGAATCACCGTGAGCGAAAAGGGTGCGATCGGACAGCGTCCAGAAATCCCTCTAGAACCGAGAGAGACGACAATCGTCGATTGATAACCCGGCGCGGAGCGGCGGAGGTCCGGTTGCCATTGGCTCCGTGACGTCACCCTCGTCGCTCTCGGCACCCTCGGCAAGCCGTAAAATCCCTGATTCCTGCCGCTTTTGCCGCGCGCGTCATGATGCGTTGCCGCTCGCGGCATGACGCGGGCGTTTTTGCCGCTATCGTGGCCATACCCTTAAGCACCGCAAAGTCGCCGTTCATAATCGTGTCGATAGCGGCCGCGGTTGCGACAAGCAGTTGTTTCGGTTTGACTCGGGGCAAAGCTGTCGAGGATGAAGCGCACCGGCTACATCACGATAGACGTGCGAGCCGTTGGCGTTGAGCTTACTGGCGAAAAAATTATCGGGATGTGCGCGCGGTAGTGCAAAGCGTGTCGGAAATGATGGCGCGCGCCGCAGCCGTGCTGCGAAGGAAGTCGCGAGGCCTCGATCGCCGCTGCGAGAGCCAATTAGTCACGAGATGACGAGAATTGCAGCTTCCGCACTGCTTTTGTGCTAAATAGCGAAAAGATTTGCTCATCCATTATACTAATAAAATCGTGCTGACGTAGTAAGCATTTGCTTATTGTTTTCTGCATACCCTGATAATTCGGACATTTTTTTTTTCAATCCCGTGAAATTCGAATTAACTAGGTTTTACTGTAATATGTGATATATACTGTTCAAACTATTCGATTCGAAATTATTTGACCAAATCGCTATTCGCTTCGAACTTCAAATCCACTATTCGCCCGTCCCTAAATTAGCTGTAATTTAATTGAAAGGGAACGAAAGTTGCGGTACTGGAGGGAGGGAGGGGAGGCGACGTTTAGCTGCGGCACCAAATGCGTATTTATATAAAAATGTGGTGAGGCGAGAAGGTGGTAAAGACTTCGGACGCTGCTCGACGAGTGTCCCGTTCTGATCTCGTCGAAAACTTCTGAGCCGCCCCCAGAGGCACAGGCAACAGTCACAAGCGCCGTGCGCGTTCGGTGTGAACGCGGGCAAAACGCCGACGGCGTCGACAACAGTTCGGCGCATTGCTGGTGCTTCTGCATGTCTAAGTTTATACAGCTGATAAAACTACTATCCTTACTCCGTATAGCTCTCTACTAATTTGCTATCGCAATTGATGCTTCGCATTTTTTAACATGCTTACTAAAGAGTGACAGCATCAGGCAACATGGTGACAGCCCATCTTGATGTAAAAGAAAGTTTCGTTTCACTCAGGGAATTTAGCAAAATCACTCGGGGAAAACCTGGAAAACTCGGGGAATCTGAAAATGTCAACTTGGTAGACACCCTGACATGGCAGATGACCCTGAACTCAGACAAATGTAAAGTTATGTCCTTCTCGCGAAAACATTCAAACTCTCGCTTTTCTTACATCATAAATAACACCGCTATCCCTCTGACATCGTCCTATAAGTACCTAGGTATTGAACTTACAACTCATCTTTCCTGGAGTACACACATAATGGCTACCTATGCAAAAGCTTCACAAACTGTTTTATCTCTGACAGAACTTGCGTAAATCCCCTGCTGCAGTTTGTAAATTAGCATATGAGTTTTTTGTTCGCCCACAATTCGAATTTATGTCATCAGTATGGTCACCTCATCAAAATTATTTAGTTTGTATGCCAGAATCAATTCAAAATAGAGCAGCACGCTTCATCACAAGTAACTACGATAGAACTTGCAGCATAAATAAGATTAAAGCAGATATTCCGCTCCAGCCACTCGAAACTCGTCGCACGATAAGTCTTCTTTGCTTTTTCCATAGATATGTTAATGGTAATAGACCTCATGTGTTGCACCTTGAAGTGCCAGCGCGCTCGTCACGTCACCTTAGCAATAGCCATAGTTTCATGCACATATTTGGCAATACACTGTCATTTAATGCATCCGCACTGCCATGTGTCATAATGGCATGGAACAGTCTTCCTGATAACATTGTGTGCTTAACAAATCGTCACGCCTTTCGCGAAGAATTGCAAAGCTTCTTGTAGAAACATTGTATACGGATGTTATTGACCTGCTTTCCTTCCCCGTTTTTCTTACTTGTATTTTTTATGTGTATGAGTATAATAATGTGTTTACGCTGCCTAAAGCTTAGCCTAGACAAACATTTTTTAACTTTGTTTTACTTGTGACTGCCTGTATTAATATTTATATTGATTACTCCTGTTGAAACACTTACTTTGTCTCCTCCCTTACGCAATGTCCTTAAATGGGCCTGTAAGGTACATTAAATAAAAAAAAACTTATATACATTAATAACTACAAGGTAGAGGTATCTATGGTTGCTGCAAAGTTATACGAATTGATAAGCTTTGAAAAGTTATGTTTCGCCAGAGACTAACCTTTCTCAAGACAGGCAAAGCTGTTCAATGGGAAGAATAGATCGTTCTTCTAGTCTGCTAATTCTGCTAGATTTGAGAAAGGCCGGTCTCTGGCCAGAACGTTGACAGTTGACAATAAAAATTTCTCTTTTTTTTTCCTTTTTTTTTCAAGAAGGGCATCAACTTTTCAGTTTACACACACGCACAACCCTCCTGTCTCTCTCCTTGGAAATAAATTTATGGCTACGCCACTCGCTGCAACTACCTTGGCCAGCTTTAGGTCGCCATGTACAAGTTGATATGAGCACTGGTAACCGTATTTACTCACGTAATTAACGCACTCGCATAATGAACACATCCCCAGCTTTAGTCGTCAAAAAAATTTTTTTTTTCTGCCGTGTAATAAACGCACCCTGAACTTGCTGCCGTGAAGTAGGAGAGAGACGGCATGATTCGGCGTCCGATATGGCGTCCCGCGGGTACGATTGTATAAGACACCGTATTGGACGCCAAATCGTACCTTGTGTCTGCTATGTTTCTTGCGATAGCAATCTTATGGACACTCCAGGTGCATTTTTGCCGTCGGCGCCGACGATAGTGGCTCCATCTTCTGCGTTCGATGGGGGAAAGCGTGGAGAAAACGCACGGTATCTTGTTGCGCGCTTGGTTTTATTCTATGGGGAGGGGAGCGAGGGGGGGTGGCGGCACAGCAACTGTGCATTGCGCGGCCTCGTGCGCCCTATCTTGAAAGTGATCGGCGTCAGGGGATCCAGGTGCGATGGTGGCTTACCGTATTTACTCGAATCTAGGCCGACTCCGATTCTAAGCCGACCCCCCAAAAGTTCGAAGTCGGAAGAAAAAAAAACTTACCTCGAATGTAGGCCGAACGAAAAAGCGAGGACAGCATTCGCAAAATGAAACAGCATTTATTAAATTTGAACACGCTGAGCTCATTCTATGTCACCATCGCTGCTAGCCTCGTCGCTATCTTGCTTACTGCTGACATCTTCAAACAGTGCGCTATATTCAGTACCATCCAGCGCATTGGAGATGCTGCATTTTTGGAAGGAGCGCACGTTGCGGCGCACGCAAAAACCATCTCCCGTGGCCCCCTCCAACGACAGACCGATGCCGAAGTTCCGCCCGGCTTGAATGTTTGACGATGCCTCTACGGCTAGCACAACTACCGTATTTACTCGATTCTCACGCTTCCTCGATTGTAACACGCACCCGTTTTCCGTGAGGAAAAAAAAAGTCCTTTACCAGTACCGCGCACCTCATGCTTTCAAACAGAAATACAACTTTCTGTCATTTGGAAAAATAGATTTCCTCCTGATGCAATGAAGTTGCGATGAATAAAAAAACGTCGCAGTTTCGCCCGAAAGGCGATGCATCGAATGCGATAGCAAATTAGTAGACCGCTATTAACAAGCACGGTGTCACGCCCGCACAAGCAAACATGAACACATCTCGCTCGTTGACCGCGGAAACGAACTGTCAGAACGCTGGAGACGAAGCGCGCCTTCGTGCTAGCATGCCTCTCGCTTTAACGCGGCGAAAACACGGCGCGCGGCGGACTTTACCCGTCGCAGATTGCTTTCAAGATAGGGCCAAGGCGATCGTATCGTCGGAGTGGATCGTCGCAGATTACGTCCTGCTTCGGTCCACTGAAACCGTTCCGCATTGCTTTGCTGGCGAAAATCCTCTCCTTCTGTTTGCGCCAGTCCTTCTCGCAAGTTTCGGATTCTCCGAACGCCCGTGATGCGGCCCGATTTCTGTCCGTCTCCGCACAGATGATCACTTTCCTTTTAAATGCGGCATCATGATGAACTCGGTACTTCGTGCTGATAGAGCAGACGCTGAGAACGTGAAGACAGACGGTAGACTATTGCCTAAGCACGTGTACTGCGGCACACGGAGGAAGCTTCCGCATGCTACGGTAGCTAGGCTCGACGCGCGTGCGAGGCGGCCATTTTGAAATGCCGACGCAGATTTAGGGTCGTGTTGAAAGTGCGCGTTAAATTCGAGTAAATACAGTATTCGTTTACAAAGCGGCACTATAGTGGCATCGCCCATTTGGTGCCATTACGATAACGCCACACCGCGCGCCGATGCTGCACCATACCGATACTACCGATACGACGCAGGTCAAAATGGCGACGTCGCTCGTGTGCTTCAGTTGGCTACTGGCGCGGCTAGTAGCGGCTGAGATACTGACTTTTCTAGATGGCGCTAACTATGCACAATATTTATCAGTTAAAAACTGGCGCGTTTTTTTAAATCCTCGAATCTAAGCCGACCCTAGAGTTTCGTATGTGATTATTTGAAAAAACTATCGGCCTAGATTCAAATAAATACGGTATTACCTTTGTGGTTGCCCTGTTATCACCGCTCAGTTAGCGTTGAAGCGATACATGGTACGAAGGTTACTTCGCTCGCTGTTGCTGCTGCGCTTGCTCACACCAGCATTTTTACAGCGAGTGTTCGCGGTCATTGAGTGTGATTTGTTCATGTTTGCCTCTGCGCGCTGACACAATGCTGGTTAAATTACTTTGCAAGTTTATAGGGCCGATGAAACTATTATCCTTACTTCGTATAGCTGTCTGTGCATTTCCTATCGCAATGGATGGTTTACCTTTCGGGCAAAACTTAGACTTTTTTAGAGACGCCCGCAGAAAAAAAAATCGCTGAACATTTTACCCTGCATAATAAATGCACCCCCCAACTTTTCGCATATTATTCAGGAAAAAGAAGTGCATTCATTATGCGAGTAAATACGGTATGTTCTCGTATTGCACCAAATATATCAAAGTTAATGCTATACCAGTTTTTTTTACCAATTAAAACTTTTGTTTTTACTGCCAGGTTCATATGTATATTTATCTGTTCTTACAGTCAAGCCATTTTCAGGCAAAGCCTGCACCAAACCCCAATCGAGTCTTTCGTCCAAGGAACACATCAGCGCCACCGACGAAACCACAAGCATTCAGACTGGCCTCGGTTGAGAGGCAACAACGAAGCCTGCAAGAAATTCCAAAAAAGGTACCTGCCACTTTGACTTAGCAACCAAGCAGTCTCTTCAAATAGCTTTCAAACTTTCAAATACAATACCATCACTGCATCCTGTATTCGTCAAAACTGCACAGTGTTACCACATCTTTTTCATCATGATACTGTTATACAAGCAGTCGAACAAATTTTTCAGGCACAGAGAGGACCGTGAAAATGAAATGGCCTGTAGAACGAAGCACTAATTATGTCCCGATACCTTCCATGTGTATTGTCAACGGCTGTACAACGACGACCACTACAACGAATTTGCCTGTCCAACAAAGAAATTTAGATGTCCCCGACGGCTGAATTGTTGCTTTACAACGAATGTTATGTAGCATATTGCCACTGCCTTCCGCAGATGCCACTGTGCTGCCCTCCACGCTAGCACTAACAGTAGTGCCAGTGACGCATCTGAGGAGTGTGCCGATGGACAATAAGTGTTAAGTCCTGCTGCACTGCTCGGGGAATTGCTCAACTCGTACAGTGCATGTTGTAACACAATACCGGGTGCAACGGCTAACAAATGCACTGCAGGTTATGACGACGTGATGATGTAATCATAACAGACAACTCGCGACGTATTCAAGGCCATCTAGGATGGAAAGGGACACAAATGCCAAAAAAAAAAATAACAGTGGTGATAAGCCTGTGAACGAACCGCGAATTTTGTTGTCGGGGGAGGTGATGGTGGCATTTGATGATTTGCAGCTTTACCTTGCATCACTCCCATGTCTCACCGCAGAGCATGCCTTGAACCTTGGCGCAGTAATATTGGCTGCAATTGCAGATTCTATCAGACAAAGTATGCACAGAAAACATTATCAACTTATTTCACTAAGTTTCTTTTGGACTCATGCTAAATAGAGGTTTTCTCTTGTTGAACATGCTTAACCTGCTCTATTGCGAGCGGTGTGGAGCATGATCTTTACAACGAAGTAACCTGGATAATGAATGATTTTGGAGGTCCCAAGCACTTTTTTATAAAGGCGTTAGACCATAAACAGGCAGATAAGAAAGAAAAGTTATGTAAAATAGATAACTTCATTGTTTTTACCATGTAAGCAGCACAGAGAGCTTGTTGAAGACTTGCTCTCTATTTGAACTTCATTGTAATACATAATATCGGCTTGAAATTTCATGGTAATTATGGCTTATGTCTTGTGGCGATACTGCAGAGTGCATGTCTCGTGATCTCAACTGAACATTGCAAGCAGTTTAGGCTACGTAGCATTGTTGCCTATGCCAGCCGCACGTTGTCTGCTGCTGAAAAAAACTACTCAGCAACTGAAAAAGAATGTCTGGCGGTCGTGTGGGCTATCCAGAAGTTCCGGCCTTACTTGTACGGACACCCCTTCCGAGTTTTCAGCGACCACCACTCTCTGTCTTGGCTGGCGAATCTCAAGGACCCATCAGGTCGTCTCACAAGATGGAGCCTTCGGCTGCAGGAATTTGATGTGAGAATTGTCTAAAAGTCTGGTCAGAAACACACCGACGCTGATTGTCTCTCCCGTGCCCCCATCGAACCCGCACCGAAAGATACTGACGAGGACTAGGGTTTCCTTTGTACTCTTCCATCTCTAAACGTGGCTAAGCTCCAACGCCACGATTCAGAGCTGCAACCCTTGATTGAATACCTTGACGGATGCCGCCAACAACCCCTGCAGCAGTTCGTGCGTCACGTGTCCTCTTTCTGCTTACGCAGCGACATCCTCTACAACAGGAGCTTTCATCCAACGAAAACCGTTTTCCTCCTGTTGTTCCCGCTTCTCTCTGCGACAACATTTTTCGTGGATGCTACGAAGAAACAACATCCAGGCATCTTGGTTTCAAGTGAACTCTGGCATTGATCAAGCAGAAGTACTACTGGCGAAAACTTACAAAAACCGGGAAGCAGTACGTCAGAAGTCGTCATGATTGTCAACGTCGCAAAGTTCCACCAATGAAACCAGCCGGTCTGCTTCAGCCTGTACAACCTCCTTCTCACCTTTTGAACAGGTTGGGATGGATTTACTCGACCCGTTTCCCAAGTCTTCAGCTGAGGATCGCTGCATTGTTGTTGCCACCGATTACAGTGTAGACCGCTTATAACGTAAGATGCCAGAGTCGCGAATATCCGCACTATAAGCAGTACCATTGAGCAACAGTGCCAGACCTTAATCGAGAAAGTGTAAGAATTGGGTTGAAGATGAATATGCAGAAGACAAAGATAATGTTCAATAGCCTGGCAAGGGAACAAGCATTCAGGATCGCCAGTCAGCCTCTAGAGTCTGTAAAGGAGTAGGTTTATCTAGGTCAATTTCTCACAGGGGACCCTGATTATGAGAAAGAAATTTACAGAAGAATAAAATTGGGTTGGAGTGCATACGGCAGGCATTGCCAAATCCTGACTGGGAGCTTACCACTGTCGTTGGAAAGAAAAGTGTACAATCATTGCATTCTACCGGTGCTAACATATGGGGCAGAAACTTGGAGCTTAACAAAGAAGCTCGAGAACAAGTTAAGGACCGCACAAAGAGCGATGGAACGAAAAATCTTAGGAGTAACGTTAAGAGACAGGAAGAAAGCGGTGTGGATCAGAGAACAAACGGGGATAGCCGATATTCTAGTTGACATTAAACGGAAGAAATGGAGCTGGGCAGGCCATGTAATGCGTAGGATGGATAACCGGTGGACCATTAGGGTTAAGGAATGGATACCAAGAGAAGGAAAGCGCAGTCGAGGTCATCAGAAATCCAGATGTGATGATGAAGTTAAGGAAATTGGCAGGCGCAAGTTGGAATACGCTAGCGCAAGACAGGGGTAATTGGAGATCGCAGGGAGAGGCCTTCGTCCTGCAGTGGACATAAATATAGGCTGATGATGATGATGATGATGAAGCAGTACCGCACTATAACCAAAGCAACAATTTTCAAGCCCGCACATATGCAAAACATGTGCATCGAGCCGCCACGTGTATGCGACAGTCGAGGAATGCGGCTAGAATGTTTGCATTCAATTTATAGTCGAATCTCGTTAATTCTAACCCAATCACGCGGTGGCGCCTCTGACCCGCTTTGCCCTGGCACCGCCATAAAGTACAAGCTTAGGCGAGACCTCTCAATGTCGCAAACAAAACAAACAAAAGAAAGAAAAAAGAAATGTGGCGGAAATTTCACCCTCTCTCAAATGGCAAGGTCGCCGATTCTGCGTTGCGCCGGAACATGCGTGTACTTGACGTCTCAACCACATTACCGTAGCCACGCGTAGAAAATGGCAGTGAACCCTTCTTTCTCCTTTATGCTTCGTCTACTTTCTAGTCACGTGTTGACCTTGCACGCTGCGGCTATGGCGCAGAGGGAAGCAGCGGTGCTGTCCCTGGCCGGCCACCGAAACTGCGCACGCCGGCAAACGCCCGCTTCCCGATAACGGCAGAAAACAAAAATTCGAGAAGCTGGCGCCGGGCCGGCTGGAGCGGCGGCGGGCGCACACAGTGACAGGTGAAAGTGAGGGAGCTACGAGTTAGGGCGAGGGGAGCCACCGAAGCGGCGGAGTTGCCAAGGCGAAATCCGCTTCCCTGCCGCCCTCCTCCCTCACATTCCACGGCCTCCGCGTGCGCCCTTCACCGTGCCGTGCCAGCGCCACCCGCTCCCTGAAGTTTAGTTTGCTGTCGTTATCATGAAGCGAGCGTTGGCCGGCGTTGGAAGTTTCGTAGCCCTCGCTCGCTATGCGCGCTGTGATATTTCACGACTCGCACTCATGATTCTGGTTTCAGCCTCACTGGCTGTTCGTTCGCACCACGTGCCCTTCTCCTCCACTTCGTCTCTCTTTCTTCCTCGAGCACTCCTTGGGGCGCCCGTTTGAGGGGAATGTTCGCCGTCTCTGCTGACTTCCGTACTCCCAGGCAGCCGCACTGTAACCGGTATTTCGTTTCCCGCAACTGCACTATAAGCGATACGTGTATACATGGAGTCCGATGGGAAAATTAACGGGAGTCTGAAAAGACCGCACTATATCCGGTCCTGCACTATAAGCGGTTACGTTATAAGTGGTCCATACTGTACTTGACTAGATACAGTGAAACCCAAGCCGCTCAGCGAGCTACTCCTTCAGATGTGGCCAACTTCTTTGTCAAAAATATTGTCATGTGACATGGTGCTCCAGCTGTCGTTATCAAAGACTGTGGTACAGCCTTCACCGCGCAGTTGGTCCGAGATATTCTGCAGCTGATTGGTACAACGTACCGTATGGTAACTGCATATCACCCGCAGACCAATGGGTTAACCGAGTGTCTCGACAAAGCAATTGCAGATATGCTTTACATGTATGTCGCCACGGGTCATAAAAATATGGACGAACTGTTCCTGTATGTGACATTTGCGCATAACACTGCACTTCAAGAAACCACTGGGTTTCCTGCTTTTCGTCTGGTCTACGGACGCGATGTCACCACTATGCTCGACGTGATGCTCCTGCCAACTTCGTCTGATACGACCGCCTCAGATACAGACGCTTTTGTTCAGCGTGCCGAAGAAACACGGCAGCTTGCACGACAACGAATTCTATGTCGGCAAAGTCAAAATGCTCGTCGATACAACATACGCCACAGGGACCTAACATACAAGCCGGGAGATCTCGTCTGGGTTTGGACCCCTATACATCTACGAGGCCGCTCAGAAAAATTATTGCACCGTTACATTTGACCGTACAAAGTTTTACATTGCCCAAGTCAAGTCAACTACGAAGTAGTCCCTGCAGAAATATATTACACGAATATCATATATGTACCACGTTCCTGTGGCATTGTTCACATCACCACTTGCGCTAACTCCAATTCACAAACTTTGTGGTGGTGCGGTCCCTGTCCTCCACCTGTTGTCTTTCTCATTTATTTTAATTTCTCCCTGTGGTATTTAAGCCGTCACCAACTTTTGTGGCTTAACTTTCACCGTTCCTTCGTGTAGTGGCATCGATATGATGCGTCCTTTTTTTTTTTTTTTTTTTTTTTTGGAGGGTGAGGTAATGTCACGCATTAGTAACACTGGAGGATGAGCACGAAGAAGTTGTTTTGTGGCTGCTGCATCTAACAACAGCTGTTCCCTATGAACTGACTGGTTGCCTTTTCCTCTCGCGACAATATATATAGTATTTTTGTTTCATACATACTGCCAACTCCAGCGAGGATTTTAGCTCTTCTCCACAGACTGTATTCCTCCCTCTAAGTGCGATCTCTCATGGGGAGGAGCGCGAGCTCAAAGGCTTAAAAATTTCGGGAAAGAGTTATTGTCCTCATGGTTCTTAACCCCACACCTAGCTGCCCTGAGGAACTGTATTGTTGCGATTCAAGTTCTTTTGCCATCTCCAAAAACTAGATGAGTAGTGGGGTTTGGAGTGGTCAAGGCAAAGCTGTTCAGTGGTAAGAATACGTTGTTCTGATAGTCTGTGGACGAGAATATTGGGCTTGGAAAATAAATCTCTCGTGCATGTGCAGAATATATCTGCAAACGGTGTTCACTAAGGGTTTGTAAATGCTGCTGCATATCTGCAAAGGGTGGGCCACGATGGGTTACGTTGATCACTAAGGGTTTATAAACACTGCTGCTTATATAAATGCTTGGAAAAACAGTGCTAAAAACGGGGCTAAACAAAACGACACAAGACAGTGTGCTGTCTTGTTTTTGTTTGGTTCCGTTTATAACGCTGTTCGGTTTTCCGAGTCGTGTACCAACTAGGTCATCAATATACATTATATAAGTGCATCGATTTTTACACGAAAAGGCATAGTCATTTTTTTTATTCAATACATCATTTTTTAAAAATATAAGGCATATAGCATAATTTGATGCGAAGTGGATGCAAGCCTTTGCAATAAAAAGGTTTTGTTTGAGGTTAAGTGAAGTGTTGTTTCGGCAACGTAAAAATGTGCATACTCATTTTCTGTGTGTGTGTGTTATAAAAGCTGTGTTATTATTACAGTATGACTGTTTATAACGTAAGTCGCCGGAGTCGCAAATATCTGCACTATAAGCGGTACTGCACTATAACCAAAACAACGATTTTCAAGCCCTGCACGTATGTAAAACATGTAGACCAAGCATGAAGACACGGTTTGTACTATCGCGCGCGCAATTACGTTTTCGCCAGTCAGCTGGCGAAAATCTAATCGCGATGTAGCCGTGCTCTCCAAGTTCGGGAGCTTTGCACCGAGTTAAAACGAAACAACTGTTTGCCGCAACCGCTGCGGAAAAAACTGTGACCACTATCGACGCGATTGTGAACGGTGACTTTGCGGTGCTGAAGGCACGCGCCCGACGCACGCACCAAGTCTGGACGAATTAACTACCATTCGGCGCAACAACTGCAGTCGAAACTGCGGTGGCTATCTATGCGATCATCGATGGCGACTACGCAGTTTTTTAGGCACGCGTAAGAACGAAACTACTGTTTGCCGCAACCGCTGCATCGAAAACCGCGGCCGATATCGACGCGATCGTGGATGACGACTACACAGTTACGAAAGCCCGAGGCCAACGCGGTGTTATGCGCGGTGGTAAACGCAAGAATACAGGCTTTAAAGACTCAAATAGGCTCGAAGCGTTCCGGCGTTGCTGTCATTCACATAAGATTTCAACTGATGTCTGTGGCGATGCGGACTCCGCCGCTTTGTTTCGGTTGGCTGCTAGCGCCGTTCTTGTTCTCTTGCGTCGCACATTTACGGCGCTCCTCGCTCACCAAGCTCCGAAAGTAGTTCGAATTAACCGATGTGCGGCCAAATAAGTACGAATTAATGAGAGTTTGATTGCGTTGAATATGCATACGCCGGCCGGGAGCACACACCTTGTTGAGAAGCGTGCTCGCTGCCGCCCTTGTCGGCGAGATTTTCCCGCAGAAGCCGCATTATAACCAGTATTTCGCCTCGCGCGGCTGCACTGTAAGCTGTATGCGTATACATGGAGTTCTATGGGAGGGTAATGGGATTTGGAAAAGGCCGCGTTGTAGCCAGTTCTACACTACAAACGGTTACGTTATAAGTGGCCTATACTGAATATAAATGAGCTGTAAGGTGTCAGGCAACGGCAAGGAGCCACAATTGCTTAGCTGGAAAGAGAGATGCACTCGAAAACACGGTTGCATCTCTCGATAGTCTTCAAAATTCGGCGCCAAATAATGAGTTACGCATCTGTGATCAACTTCACTCGCTCACTTCAAGATGTGATGATACAGAAAACAGAATGCGACGATGTAGTTTACTGTTTTTCGGTATTGATTATGAGGAAGGCAAAAACTAGGCTGTATCTGAACAAAAAGTAATAAAGTTTTGCTCTGACCAGCTTGGCATTATCATGGTGAACGCACAGTTGGAGTGTGTACATAAATTGGGACGCTTTTCTTCGGAGAAACATTGGCCCATCATAGCACGATTAGCCCTTTTTAAAGACAAGCATATATCTTCGCGATTGCGCACAAGCTAAAAGGTACTGAGTATTCGATATATGAAGATTTTTCTTTATACACAAGTCAAGCTAGGAAAAAATAATTGAATTTGCCAAAACAAGAAAACAGCCTTTCAAACTTGCAATAGATAATGTTCGTATTATTGGCACCACTTATGTTTATGACCTCGCTACTGACACAGTTGTGCCGTCAAAACTGTTGCTAAAGAGGGCAACATTTGCTGCTATAGCTAAGAAATCGCTATCTTCCTTAACGTCACCGCTGTTGTTATCGTACACGAACATTCGCAGCATACTAAACAAGCGCGATGCGTTGAGTGCCTATTTTGAAGATGATGATCCCAATATTGTAGCTCTGAGACTTGGTTGTGCACCGACATCACTAATGAAGAACTTCTTCCCAAGAGTAACAAATATAACATTTATAGGCTGTGGGGTCTCACACATGCTCTTGGGACAAAGGAACGACAACACAGTAGTGCAAACAATCAAAAGGGCATTTATTGCACTTTTCATACCCTAATACACACTAGCTGAATTACTACCAATAGAACATTCACATGGGCGCTCCACAAATCAAGGAAGTCCGACTCACGCGACCCGATAGTGAGCGATTATGTTCGCCCCATGCTATGACACCATCGCCTAGTCGTTCACGTGTACGGTCACGTGAACGGTGGCATGTTTGAACGATCCGTGTTCATCCATACCGGTGTCCTGCTCCTCTCCTAGCCTCGCGAGACGGTCCCGTGAAGTGGGCCGGCACATGCGCGAAGTGTTCGTGCGTGTTGTTCGCCGATCCCAAGCCAAAGGGGAAGCGCCTTTGACCTTTTTCTCCCAAGTCACCCCGCCGTTCGGTGGCGTTAGCATCGCGATACTCGCGCCATGTCTTGCAATGCGCCGCTACCACCACGACCCCGCCGGCGCTTGCAATGCGCCGCAACCACCACGAGCCCGCCGGCACTTAGCCACGCCGTGAAGCCGGATTACAGGAGATGTGTGAGAGTCACGCATCCCCACATTCCCCCCAACCTTAAATCACTACACATGCTCCGGCGAAACATGTCACACGGTCTATCAACGTGCGCGTCGTGAATAAAAGTTAGTACATGCAACAGTGGCTGTGCCGAGGGAATGTCCACACGTTATCCACAACATGCGAGCCGACATTATCTCTGGGGTTCACCGCTGGCGTCCGTTGGTCACAGCACCACGTCTGCAGATTCGATGGCACGACTCCAGCCCAGGACTCTGGAAACGACGACGCAGTCAGCATGAGCAAGCGTCGCTCGCGCCGACGCACCCTCCCGGCGAGAGCCGCTGGTGATTGCCGGATCTTTTCCCAGCCGCCGAGGGTTGCGAGCCGGACACAGGCGGCCGCCGAAATCGCTGCGCCGAACTGGCCACAGGCATCTGCATCGCCTGGGGTAGCTCGATTGTAGTCCGGGGCAGCAGCGTTGACGATGTGCAGGTGACAGCAAACCAGGGGTGACTCCGCTCACGCTGCGTACACTCAACGCACTCGACAAAGTAGTGCAAGGGAGAGGAATTCGGCATACGCATCGCCCACGTGGTACGATGTTCAATTCGGCTAGCAAAATTTCGGGCGGCATTTCAGATGCTAAGTTCACGTGAACAAAGCTTACTTGAGTCGACCGAGTAATTTCAATTCGTGTGAGGCGAACTAATTAGGGAAGCAATGTGCGACACCTCAACACCACGGTCACCAGGTTGTTTCCCTCAACGTGCGACAGGCGGCTTTGTAAAGCCTTAGGCCTGATGCTTCGCTACTTTGACAACAACCGGCATCAAAAAAAAACATCACCCAAAATGGGCACAACAGGCAGCCGCAAGGAGACGTTAGCTCTGTGAGGTGGTCCTACCCTGCTCGGTGCACACAGCATCCGAGTTGACGGCGCCCACTGTCCCAGACGGTGTTGGAGCGCCCGGTGCCAGGCCGCAATACCAGTCAGCCCATAGCGGCACCCGTGGCCCGCGGCCACCCGGCTCTCTGAGCCGCGACTTCCAAAGTCAAAGAGATAGAAGAAGCTATTTAAATAAGAAATTCGGACCACCCACGAGGCTTCCGTACTCACTCGCTTCAGGCTTGCCAATGCTCCGCGGGCGCTAGGCCTCGCTCTCCCAGGATGCAGACCACGTGGCTCTTGTACCGATGAGTGTACTTCATCAAAACACTCGCGAAAAGGCTTAGCATGTTGAAAAGTTCAAACACGCTGCAGCAACCGTCGCCTCGCTCAAGAAAGCACACTGCCGACACTTGCAATCAAAATCCACGCTAGGACTACGCTTCGGTTGAAACAAAGTTGTCTTGAACCGAGCAAAACTGTTAAAATGATCGTCCAATGCCCCCAAGAGGCCCCACGTTGGGCACCACATGTGGGATCTCACACGTGCTCTTGGGACAAAGGAACGACAACACAGTAGGGCAAACAGTCAAAAGGGCATTTATTGCATCTTTGATACACTAATGCATGCAAGCCGAATTACTACGCATAGAACATTCACATGGGCGCGCGACAAGTCAAGGAAGTCCGACTCACCGCGACTGGATAGCGAGCAAATATGTTCGCCCCATGCTATGAAACCATCGCCTAGTCGTTCACGTGTACGGTCACGCGAACGGTGGCATGTTCGAACGATTCGTGTTCGTCCATACCGGTGTCCTGCTCCTACTCCTAGCCTCGCGAGACGGTCCCGTGAAGCGGGCCGGCGCACGCGAGAAGCGTTCGTGCGTGTTGGTCGCCGATCCCAAGCCAAAAAGGAAGCACCTTCGACCTTTTTTTCCCAAGTCACCCCGCCGTTTGGTGGCGTTAGCATCGCGACACTCGCCCCATCTCTCCCAATGTGCCGCAACCACCACGACCGCCGCCGGCGCTTAGCCACGCGGTGAAGCCGGATTACAGGAGACGCGCATCCCCACAGTACAGTGGCTAGAATGGGGAAGTGTGCCGAGCGGCACGCAGCGCCTATGGGGCACATTGAAGCCGCCGGTACCGCAACGGGGCGTGCGCTGTCGTTGACACGTCGCCCGACGCGAGTCGCGCCGGTTGTGCTGCTTTAGTGAAGCCGCCCGCCCTGACCTGTAGAAAGTTACGTTCGTTTCTTTTTGTGCTGCAGCAAGTCTATATGTGTACTAATCGTGCAAAAACATTTCGTGGCTGGATGCTACTATCGTACTGCTGCCCAATTTTTGCTCACCATGATATGTCTTAGTTTCTACGTTTTGGTCAAAGCTCCCAGCAGTGACAACTGTGAAGGGGGCGATCTGACACTTCTCCTCAGCATTGAGGATGCAGACCATGAACTGGACGCACTGCTGGATAGTGGGAAGTTTGAAGAAGCTTCTCAAATGATAAAGAAATCCACAATGCTTTATTTACGCAGTATATAGCGCAGAAGCACACGGACGGTGAAAGCAACAGATGGAACACAGCTCTAACAACTGAGTGTTTATTGCACGAGAGCAGATATATGTATATCGACACACAAAAGGAATTTACAAGGAAGACATGCAAACAAATCAACCTAGCAAGTTCAACTGACACAGGCGCCTAACGCGACAAACACTCAGTTCTTAGCGCTGCGTCCCGTCTGTTTATTTCGCCGTCCGTGTGCTTCTGCGCTACTGTGTAAATAATGTCCTACCAACTAGCCCACCAGTCTGTCGTTTTGAATCCGCAATGCTACCCGACCATGATTACCCTGAAAAGATGAGCGACTCGCGGCTAGTCTTCTGCATGACAGGGTAAATATATACCCTGTAGTCTGTGTGCAAGAAATGTTTTGACGAGATCCTTGTTGCCACCGGCAAAGCCATCGAACAGGTGGTGATGTTCACCAAGTTCTGCGTCAATGGGGGCCTCATTCACCCTTCGGAGAAGCTCTTCTCATTTGTACAGACGCCCTTGAAACCACTGTTTTCGATGTGGTTCAGTTACAACGAACTGCACAGTGACAGCTTGGAAGAGCTTTTCTACTGTCTGCACAAAAGCGACGTCATATTGGGCTGTGCACCGCTTGGCCCCAGCCTTGCCAACCAAGTTACAAAATAATTTTTGGTCATCCGTTTTCCCTTCTACACGAAGGCACTCAACAAAGAGAGAGTCTTCCCGTGAATAGAAGCACCTGAAGCTCAGTCGTGTCACTTAGCAGAGAATAATATAGGGCTGACAACATTCTGTTTGAACTGTTTGTGAACAATTTAAAACATTTTTTTTTTTCTCCTGAGAAAAAAAGCACCAGCTCCGGTGCGTCGCGTAGCAAAAAATAATCGATGACAGAGAATGGATTGTGAGCCACTCTTCAAAAATTAGATTTTTGCGTAAACAGTGCGTCAAAAAATAAAATGTTTGCTTCCAAGGTTCCACTAGGAAATTTCTTGCTTAGCGTTCATTAAGGTGTCAGCCGGAGTAAATCGTCTAAAGCAAGCTACATTCTACCGTCGACGCACGCTCAACCAGATTGTTACCTTGGCGCCTTTCAATTACAAAAGGGCTAGCATAGCCACTCTTTTGCCATTTGCCGCCATACACGAGCGAGAATATATATTATGAAGCTTTCTTTTTTGTTATTGCAAATGCGGCTGCACGCGCGGACGATCGTTTTCCATGCAGCGCCCTTGCACTGCGGCTGCTAGCGGCCGTTGCAGCCAACGTATAAACGTATGTCAGCGCCACCTGGCGGTTTCCTCCCAAAGGGGCACGCGCGAGCCGGCGCGTTCAACACACTTCCCCATTCTAGCCACTGTACCCACAGCGCCCTTCGACCTTTTTCTCCCAAGTCACCCCGCCGTTCGGTGGCGTTAGCATCGTGACACTCGCGCCATCTCTCGCTATGCGCCGCAACCACCACGACCGCCGCCGGCGCTTAGCCACGCGGTGAAGCCGGATTACAGGAGACGCACATCCCCACAGCGCCCTTCGACCTTTTATTCCCAAGTCACCCCGCCGTTCGGTGGCATTAGTATCGCGACACTCGCGCCATCTCTCGCAATGCGCCGCAACCACCACGACCGCCACCGGCGCTTAGCCATGCGGTGAAGCCGGACTACAGGTGACGCGTGAGAGTCACACATTCCCACAAGGCATGACCGTAGTGGGAAGAGGGGTGGAGGTGTCCTGATTGCTATAAGAAGCTGCATTTCATCCCTTCTGGTAGGCACAAATTTTCCTGACGAAATAGTTTAGGTCGCATGTGCAACAGCCTCTACTGGTGTTCTAGTGTGGGTACATGTTATTGGCCGCCCAATACTGACCACTCGTTTCTAGGTGTACAGTTTGAAAGCATTACATGTGCTACTCAACAATGTTCCACGGCTGTCGTTTATTTCCTGGACGACTTTAATTTTCCACTTAATGATTGGCCAAATCTGTCATCGTCCTGCCACTCCTCTGCTGAATTTATTAGCTTAACACTAGATTAAAATCTAACCCAGATAGTCGATCAAAAAACCCGTGGTCCCCAACATCTTAGATTTAGTATTGACCACTGCACTTGATACCGCCGGGCCTGTTGCTTACATTGATGGCTTGGGCGATCACAAACTTTTTCAATTAAACATTAATATTCCACAAACTTTCTATGGGGTTCAGACAAAGCATTAGCGATTACAATAGGACCGACTATCAAAATATTAATGCTGAATTAGCTATCTTTCTTACTGAAGAATTTCTGCCATTCTGGGAACTTTTTAAGCAAAAGTTAACAGCACTGGTAGAAAATTATGTGCCAAAAATCTTTACAGCAAATGAAAGGTCTTATCCTTGGTTTACTAAACACCTTCAAACATTGAGAAACAAGAAGCGTCTGTATCGGGCGGCCAGAAGCGAGAATCAAGCCTCATCTTGGGTGGCATACAGTGATTTTCTGAAATGTTACTGCAAAGAGCTATGCGCAGCCGAAGACAAATATTTTTCACGAGACCTGCCATCTTTCCTAATCAATAACCCCAGGAAATTCTGGCAAGTTACATCACCAAATACCACTGTCTGCAATATTGTGCTACATGTTGATGGCGAAAGCCCTTTCAACAGAATTACATTCCAGCATGAATAGCAAACAGTAGACTGACTGTGTATTCTAAGATTTTTCGAAGGCATTTGGTCATGTCGCTCATTATAGCCTCATCTCAAGATTAACCGCACTCCGACTGGATTTATTAACTTTATCTTGGCTCTGAAACTTTCTGGCCTTGCGGCAGCAGTTCAGTGTTGTTAACAACCACTCATTGCTTCCTCCTGACGTTACTTCTGGCGCACCGCAAGGCAGTGTCCTTGGTCCTCTTCTTTGCAGCATATCAAACATATCATTGCAGATAAGACTTTTCGCAGACAATTGCATTTTATACCATACGATAACAACATCCGACGACCATTTATTATTACAGAATGACCTTAACCTTCTCAGTTTCTGGTGCAGTACATGGCAGATGACCCTGAACTCAGACAAATGTAAAGTTATGTCCTTCTCATGAAAACATTCAAACTCTCGCTTTTCTTATGTCGTAAATAACACCGCTGTCCCTCTGACATCGTCCTATAAGTACCTAGGTATTGAGCTTACAACTCGTCTTTCCTGGAGTACACACGTAACAGCTACCTGTGCAAAAGCTTCAAAAACTCTGTGTTATCTCCGACGGAACTTGCGTAAATCCCCTGCTACAGTTTCTAAATTAGCGTATCAGTATGGTCACCACTTCAAAATTATTTAGTTTGTATGCTAGAATCAATTCAAAATAGAGCAGCACGCTTCATCACAAGTAACTACGACAGAACTTGCAGCGTAAATAAGATTAAAGCAGATATTACTCTCCAGCCACTTGAAACTCGTCGCACGATAAGTCTTCTTTGCCTTTTCCATAGATGTGTTCATGGTAATCGACCTCATGTGTTGCCCTTTGTAGTACCAGCACACATGTCACGTCGCCTTAACAATAGCCATAGTTTCATGCGCATATTTGGCTATACACTCATTTAATGCATCAGCACTAACAGATCGTGATGCCTTTCACGAAGAATTGCAAAGCTTCTTGTAGAAACATTGTACAGTTAAACCTGCTTATAACGAACCTCCATATATCAAATTCCTGGATATAACTAAATTTTTCTATTGCCTGCCGTTACTCCATAGAAGCACATGTATTTGAGACCTCTACGTAACGAAGTGGCACCAGGAGACCCGCTCGAAATAACGAATTTTCCCCGCCGACAACCTAGAGATTTCGTCCTAAATTTTGTCATTTTTGCACGAACAGCAACCGGAAGCACCTTCTCCAGTGCGATGAAATGCGGAGCGAGCGCACGTGTGCATGCGTGCGAGCGTGTGCGAGGCGGGCCTACATGCCTCGACACGGCAATCTTGCCGCCGCGGGCGTGACATTTCCCCCTCCCTTCATGGAAACCTGATCCTGCCGCTTGCTGCAGCTGGCCTAGCCCGCCAAGCCGGCACTCTTCTTTTCCAGTCGATGTTGCCAATGCGCTGGCAGACGCTGTGACACATCACACTCGATGAGTGTGGACACGCGCTGTCAAACGCTGGCGGCGTGTGGAAGCGCCGCTGCAGAAGTGAGCAAAGTGACCTTTGTGCTGTTGTCTATCGCTTCAACGCAAACTGAGCACCGAGAACACACAGAACGCACACAGCTATGAGCCACCGACGCACCTACACTGCCTAGACTCTGCCCCAATGCAGATCGCTTTCAAGATGCAGCCCGCGCGACCGCGTGCCGCCGCGCAGTACGCAGTTGATGCCAGAGTACAGTACAACGCCGCCCACTATCCCTCCCCCCTCATTCCCTCGCCAGTGCCTCGAGCGCAACGGAAGCGCGCTTCCTCCCTGCTTTTCTTTCCTGCGCGCACGAGATTTAGACGCAGTCGTCGGCTCCCCTCACACGTTTTCACTCGCACATACAGCATACGGTGCGCGACGACTGCGTTATCGCCCTTGGACTTTATACGGAACATCTATGAGCCAAACAAATTTTTGGGCCACAACGCGTCATAGACACCATCTTTAGATAGCAAATACAGATCTCAAGGGCCATACTTTTGCTGGCGGAAACCGAAAATACGTCATAGTTGACGCCCCCGGCACTTTGTGCGGCCAATGCCATTGTCAAGCCACCAAGCCAAGCAACATGAAAAGTCAGAATGGCCGCTCGGGCCGGCGCGGGGTGGCAGTTCGCAAGTATGATGTGGGAATGGTCCCAAAGTTGCGACGCAACAGCGGGGTTTCCAATGCATTGGGTTCTATGGGAGCTGTGCCGGGACCAGCCGATAACGACGTAACAGCCGGGGAAAATGCAGCACCCGGGAGCGTAACAGCGGGGTTTTACTGTAACACTATACGACGCTACGACACCATCGTGACGCTCGCTCTTCGTTTCCGATGTCTCGCGCTTGTACGAAACCACACGCGTCCACGCATCCAGTACCTGTTATGACATTCCACGGATGAGTGCTTCGACGGAAACCGAAAACGGGTGCGCGTTACAATCAAGGGCGTGTTAGGGAACCTGCATATAACGAAATCCTCTTTATAACGAAGTTTTTGGGGAATTCGTCATTTTCGTAATATCCAGGTTTAACTGTATAAGGATGTTACAGTAAAATCTCGTTACAAGAGACACTTGGTTATAAGAGACATTTGAAAATGGTTTGGTTGGTTTTCCTATGTTCGCCATGTTAGCAACATCGCATACAAGAGAGATGATTACAAGAGACACTCTGTTACTAAGGACAACTTTTTAGGTCTCTATAGAGTAAGTTGTTCACTATTTAGAAGAGACACAACCCAGATAGGGATCTCCATCCAACTCGGGATAGAAGATCCTGTGAAAAACTGCCCTGAAGATAAAGCTTGGGCCTGCATCCAAGAGACCGCAGACGTTCCAGAATCTTTCGAGGAGTTTGTGTCTGCAGATGTGGACCTTGTGTGCTCGGAAGAGCTTACAGATCATGCAATCCTCGCGCAAGTAAATGGTGCATGTGCCCTAGAATATGAACTCGAAGGAGGACGATGACGAGGACATTGCTAGGCAGAAAGTGCCGGCAGTTGAGGCTGACGAACATCTAAAAGTACTTTAAAGGTATTGTGAGCAACAGGAAGGCTTGCAAAGGAAGGCTTTACCTCCAGAATTTGGGAAGGAAGCTAATACAATCTGCAGTCACTAAATAAACTACTATGAATGACTTCTTTAAGCCTCCTGAGAAACTTCCTGTAGATGTGTTCAAACAGATATTGGTGCTGATGTATAATAAAGTGATCTAATCTGACTACTCAGTGTTTTTAGAATTTTTGGTTACAAGAGACATGTTTCCCGGGTCCCTTTGTAACGAGGTTTTACTGTATTGACCTGCTTTCCTTCCCCGTTTTTCTTACTTGTATTTTTGTATTTTTTGTGTGTATGAGTATATTACTGTGTTTACGCTGTATAAAGCTTAGCCTAGACAAACATTTTCGAACTTTGTTTTACTTATCTTGTGACTGCCTGTATTAATATTTATATTGATTACTCCTGTTGAAACACTTACTTTGTGTCCCCCCTTACATAATGCCCTTAAATGGGCCTGTAAGGTATTTTAAGTAAAAAAAATAGATCAATAACTTCAAGGTAGAGGTATCTATGGTTGCCGCAAAGTTATACCAATCGATAAGCTTTGAAAAGTTATGTTTCGGTCAGAGACTAA
Source organism: Dermacentor silvarum (assembly GCF_013339745.2). NCBI lineage: Eukaryota > Metazoa > Arthropoda > Arachnida > Ixodida > Ixodidae > Dermacentor > Dermacentor silvarum. The sequence goes on along the minus strand of NC_051154.1, from coordinate 101,357,938 downwards.
CCTTTCTCAAGACAGGCGAAGCTGTTCAATGGGAAGAATAGATTGTTCTGCTAGTCTGCTAATTCTGCTAGTTTTGAGAAAGGTCGGTCTCTGGTTGAAACGTTGACAGTTGACAATAACCAGTTTTTTTTTTTTTTTTTTTTTTACAAGATGGGCATTAACTTTTCAGTTATATATATATGTGTGTGTGTGTGTGTGTGTGTGTGTGTGTGTGTGTGTGCACGCACACACATGCACAACCCCCCCCCCCTCTCTCTCCCTCTCTCTCTCGTCTCCCGAAATAAATTTCTTACTACACCACTTGCTCCAAGTACCTTGGCCAGCTTTAGGTCTCCGTGTACAAGTTAATATGAGCACTAGTTAGTATGTTCTTGTATTGCCCCAATTATGCACATGTTAATGCTATAGCTGTGTTTTTTTTACCAATTAATTTTTGCTTTCACTGCCAGGTTCATATGTATATTTATCTGTTCTTACAGTCAAGCCATTTTCAGGCAAAGCCTGCACCCAACCCAAACCTCGTGTTCCGCCCAAGAAACATATCAGCGCCACCAACCAAACCAAAGCCATTCAGGCTGGCCTCGGTTGAGAGGCACCAACAAAGCCTGCAAGAATTTCAAAAAAAGGTACCTGGCACTTTGGCTTAGCAACCAAGCAGTCTATTCAAATAGCTTTCAAACTTTAAAATATAGTACCATCACTACATCCTGTATTCCTCAAAACTGCACAGTGTTACCACATCTTTTGCATAATAATGCTGTTATACAAGCAGTCGAACAAATTTTTCGGACGCAGAGAGGACCGTAAAAATGTCAGTTAACATTTGAATTCCTCCGGAACGAAATGGCCTGTATAACGGACTAATTATGTCCCGATTCAATTCCGAACTTCCATGTGTATTGTCAACGGCTGTACAACAACGACCACTACAATGAATTTGCCTGCAACAACAAAGAATTTTAGATGTCCCTGACGACTGAATTGTTGCTTTACTAGAAATGTTATGTAGCATATTGCCACTGCCTTCCGCAGATGCCAATATGCTGCCCTCTGCGTTAGCACAAACAGCAGTGCCAGCGATGCATTTGACGAGTGTACCGATGGACAGTAAGTGTTAAGTCCTGCTGCACTGCTCCGGGAATTTCTCAACTCGTACAGTGCATATTGTAACACAGTACCAGGTGCAACGGCTAACAGATGCGCTGCAGGTTATGACGACATGATGATGTAATCATAACTGACAACGTATTGAAAGTCATCTAGGATGGAAAGGACACGAATGCCAAAAAGAAAAAAATAACAGTGGTGATAAGCCTGTGAACGAACCGAGAATTTTGATGTCGGGGGGAGGTGATGGTGGCATTTGATGATTTGCAGCTTTACCTTGCATCACTCCCTTGTCTCGCCGCTGAGCATGCCTTGAGCCTTGGCGCAGTAATATTGGCCGCAATAGCAGATTCTATCAGATGAAGTGTTTCTCTTGGACTCATGTTAAATAGAGGTTTTCACTTGTTGAACATGCTTAACCTGCTCTATTGCGAGTGGTGTGGTGCATGATCTTTACAATGAAGTGACCTGGATAACAAAGAATTTTGGAGGTCCCAAGCACTTTGTTATAAAGGCGTTCGCCTATAAACAGGCAGGTAAGAACGAAAAATTATGTCAAATAGATAATTTCATTGTTTTTACCATGTAAGCAGCACAGAGAACTTGTTAAAGACTTGTTCTGTATTTCTTCTTGCTGTTCTATTTCTGTTCTGTTCTTGTTGTTAGCCCTAATGGCCAAACGGCACCTAGAAAACCAGGAAATCAAGTTGTCAACTAAATTGATGGTACAGGTGATAAGGAAAGGAAATTTGTTCAAAGCTGCAGTTTTACTGTGCACGTCTGTTAACGACTGTTTACATAACTGTGTGAGAAGTCAGTGCTAGGAGAGCTGCAAAGACACAGTAGGCAGGTCTGCGAGGGGCAGGGTGAACATGGAGGAGGCGGAGCGCTGTTAGGTGTGGCCCAAATTGTGGGCTCAGAAGATGGCAGAGCACAAGCATACGTGATAACACTTGCAGAGCACAAGTAGTGGTGCTCCTCAGTCAAGCAGGAATATGTACAAGCACAGCAGGAAGGAAATAATATGGTAATCAAGAACAACAGCTCTGCTGAGGCCTGGCCAAGAGGCCTTGCTAGGATAGTGCAAGTTCTTTTGACATTTTAGAGTGCAGCTCTTAGGCGCCCGTTCCTGCGGTGAGTGTCAGCGGCCCCTCGTTCGGCATAACCGAACGAATGAGTACAGCGAAGGATGAAAGAGTGAACACGGAGCACAGTGGGCAATGAAAGATGGCTATAGCTAATAGAGCATGAGAAGGAAAGCGGAGGAGGAGGGGGCAGTGGAACCATGAGGTAGAAAACGGAGGAGGTATGGCAAAAGCGCGATAATAAAAAGCGTAGTGCCATGCAAGATGTGCTCAGCGGCGGCGATGGCTATGAGATGGCACCAGTGTAGAGCACGTTGTCTTTTCACCGTTGACACCAACGATAAGGCATGTGGCGAACGCGTTCACAACTGCATGAGCAGGGGTCTGTCTGCGGCGGCTGCTGTGAATCGTGCCCACGCATCACCCACGCGCTGCCTCTCGCGATCTCCCGATTAGCGTGGCAGTCGCGCCACACTTCGCTCTACGTGCAACATGTTGCACAAAACAGATTGTCGGCGCGCTCCAATTTATCTCGAAATGAGAACACGTATACAGCTGCAGTCCACTTTCGCATTAGGGAGTATCGTAATCGTCAGTGAATTTTTTTTAGTGGGCCTTCAGGCAAGTCGACATTATGTTTGATCATCTGTGCTTGTAACCAGACTTGGCAAAGTTTCAAAAACCACATGATGTCTTCTGCCTGCAGTGAACCTACCAAAAATGATGCTAAGCTTTTTAGCATGTGTGTTTTCCTAAACGATAAGCAGTGCTTTGATATGCCATACAAACGGTTTTAGAAGCTATGCTGGTATGTATAAGCAGCTTTGACCCATACGATATTGTAAACATAGTTTGCACTTAAAATAAAAACAGCCTATGAAATAAGAATCGCAATAAAAGTGCGGCAGTACTTCAGCCATCCTACTTTTCTGTCATTGTAATATGCCTTCATTCACAGTCTATGTGCATACTTCATAACTTACTCCTTACCATCTTACAGAAGAAGCAAATGGAGGTTGAGCGAAAGAAAATGACAGAATTTGTTGCCAGGCCAGTACCAAGATCCCTGAGAGGTAAGTAAATAGGCAAGAACTTCTGAGGTGTGCACCACTTTCAGCAGCTACACATCGTAGACGGTGAACAGCTGCCAGTACCAGTTAACTTTGATACTGTTGAGTAGAGGAAGTGCAGTTTAAAGAAAAAGGTGTGGGCCTTGCAGAAGGTGGTAATGGGAAGTGGTTTCAACTTTCAAGGTACAGACAAAGTAAACAGGGTAGCTGCTGAGTGTGGAGAAGACAACTGTTCACTTTAATGTGATGACATGTAAAAAATATTCCTTGCAGTTCTTGACTTATTCACTTACTATTTTTGCAGTGACCAATTTGTTTCGAATGAAATTTGTTGTACATACTACATACAAAGTTTCATAACCAATGAGACACTATAGCAGAACTTGAGGCATGTGTTTTTAAATACCTAAATTTTATGCGATGTGTCAGTGCCACGGGGCTGGCTCAAATTAAAGTCAGGTAAGTGTGTTTGGTTAGAAAAAAAGACTTGCAAAAACACTGCAAGGCACTGTACCCTGGCTGTAGACTGACTTAGCAGCTGCAACTTATTTTTCTTACACTGTAGATGTGGCCATAGCTTTGTCTTGTAGTGGTCATAGCAACATTCAGTTAAAGCATGCTTCATGCTTTAACATGCTTCATGAACATGCTTCAGTGCTCATTATGTAAGGTTGTGTAGAAGCTGTGACGCCTTACATCTCATAGTCCATCATTCTTACACGTAGCACACCTTGAGAACTTTGCTCAGACATCATTGATGGCTTACAATGAAAAGCTGTGGGTAGCGGCTGTAACCAATAAAACATGAATCTGAGTGCATGTTTTTCTTTCATTATTCATTGTCATGTATTATGTAATACTATCTCTGATAAGTTCTGGCTGGATATTTAGACTCGGAAAAGTGTTTGGAATTAAAAATAGGCTTTTAAAATTGCATAAATTGTAGTTCAGGCATCATATAATGAAAACAAATCCCCTAGAAATTTTGCTCAACACAATTTTTTTCTGCTTAGTTTGAATGAGCTGTATCTTAGGCAAGGAAACTGACAAGGTGTTGACCTTGTGTCGTGAAAACAAATTGCCTTTATATCAGATCAGTTCTCAAAAGCAATTTCATTTACAGGGTGTTTCAGCGAACACTTTCAAAATTCATTTAAGGTTGCCTGTGGCAGATAGCCCAATTCTAGTTAATGAGCTGGTCTACTCGAAGAGGTGGACATTACTTGCACAAAAAATTGAAATGCATAATCGACTAATCAACAAAAATTCACTAATGAAATTTTAACTAATTACCTGAGGGCCCATATTGCAACTTACAAATTGTAGCCGTGGAGTTCGCAAGGCGTATCCACTTAGAAATAATTCTCAGGATGACACCAGTTTCGAGATATTAATTCCCTATCTTTGCGGAGAAATGCATTGGCGTTCCAGTTAATTTTGTGCTTCAATGCATAAAGCAACGTTTTGTTAAGAAACTAACTGGAACGCCAATGCATTTCTGTGCAAAGTTCGGGAATTAATACCCTCGAAACTGGTGTCATCCCGAGAATTCGTTCCAAGTGGATCCGCCTTGCGAACTCCACAGCTACAAATTGCAATATGGGCCATCAGGTAATTAGTTGAAAATCTAATAAGTGAATTTTTGTTGATTAGTCTATTATGCATGTCAATTTTTTGTGCAAGTAATGTCCGCCTCCTCGAGTAGACCAGCTCATTAACTAGAATTGTGCTGTCACAAGCAACCTTAAATGAATTTTGAAAGTGTTCGCTGAAACACCCTGTATGTGTGGTCATGTGCAACAGGGGTCATAGTACAGCCACTTGGTAAATTTCTGTCACTGCATTAGTTTGATATATAACACAGTGGGCTGATCACAAGGAGGAAGTTCATATTAACTGAATGTAATTGCACTTTATTCATATCCCTTGAAAAGTTGAAAGAGTGATGCTTCTGGAATTTACAGGAATTTTAGATAAATCTACCTGCAGCTAAAGGCAAATGAAAATTTTAAAAATGTCTGTCCAGGAGCTGGAATTGAACTGTTAGCACTTTGGTCTTGGTGAATGCTTAAATAAGATCACATGCTTAGAGTAACATATTCAGGGTTTGTACACCTTCTTGAGGGCCCTTAAAACTCCTTGAAAATGAATGCGCTCCTTGAAAACTGGGCTTGGGGGCGACTTTAAACATTCAAAGTAACAAACTACACATCTGCGCTATGCCGTGGACACTGTCTATTGTAAAACAATCCCATATGTTCTTGTTTAAGAGTTTTGCTAAGCGATTGCAGTCTCTTATGTCCGCAGCCTCTGATGACAGGCTGTTTAAATCGCCATAGCCATCGTAATATTACACGAAGCCAGATCAAGTGACCGACCAAACCATATCACCATTTTTGTTGTTCTGCTATTTGGTTTACATTGCAGCCATTATGGCTCCATTATTCGCGACTCCAGCCATTCGTGTTACACCTAGCGGCGAGCGCCGGAAACCTCGTACGGAGGAGCAGAGCAGACCTCCGTAGCCTTGGCACTGCGAGCGGGTGCGCGCCACCATCAACGAAACTCCACACAGCCGTGGAATTATGCTGCGTTTTGCAGTTTTGCGGCGTCGAAGAGCCACATGGATTGCGAATCTTATGATAAGCTGCGACAACGGCAATTGTTGTGCTCAACATCTTGCTCGAGAAAGTTTTTTTTTTTTTTTTTTTCGGGCGAGGGTCGGTTTGTTGTTTGTGTAAAGAGAATGCGATACTGTTGCTTGTACTTAAAGCGCTACAGCGAACTTCAGGAAGTTTGCGTTGAGGTTGTTACTGCCATCGTGATAACGTTCAGCGTATGCGTGCTGCAACAAGCAGTTTTATGTGATAGCCGGCGTGGTAATGCAGTTTATGATGCAAATGTCGCCGCGGTACTCAAGCTTTCCTTCATTAAAGCTGTTATATTGGATACATGCGGCGCACAACGTGGAACTACCGAGTATGGTACATCGGCGAAAATCGATCGTTACATCGGAGTTTCAGGTACTCCCGGGTAACATCGGTAAATCGTTCTATGTAAGCACAACATGTACACGCCAGCATGGAAAATAACTATGGGGTGGCACAGCGGTACGCCTTCCTTGCGACCTGGACACGCTGCCTGTGTAACTGGTGCAAATTAGTAGGTGCTCATTTGAAAATATGTAATTATCAAAGCAATTGTATCTGTCAGTGTCTGAAGGAAATTGGCAGTTCAGAGGCGAACACAGTTCTGGCCACTTAAAGTGCAGGATACGTAAATTATAGAATAACATGAAAATTAATTAGATTCATAATGCAGTAGCTTAGTTAACGTTAATTTACACAGAAACATTTGTTTTATTTCATTAGTTTACACAGCAGCCATAAGCGACATGTTCGTAGACAGCTGGGAGTAATCAATCATGGTCAGGCCACACAGCACAAGCCATACATGTACATGGTGTGCAAATGTGTTTTTATTGTAGTAAGCAGATCTTTCGGTTTCTTATTTATCGTATTGTTCTCTACGACAGAAACAATGTGCCAACTACTGGAATAACTACAGCTAAGCGAAGCAGCAGTCACGTTGCGCAAATCTTGAATGTAAAATAGATAACAGGAACGCAAAAGTAGCGAGAAAGGTTCGCCACAGATTCGTAGTGCATGCTCGCGATAAAGTGCAAAGCTTGATTTTAGGTTCGCTTGCTCTAGCTCTGGACTGAAAAGAGCGTGCAGAGTTTGCGCCTTCGCCGACCGAAAATGTGTTAAGGCAACAACAATGAGAAAGTGCGCGCCGGCTGCGCATTTAACCGCATGTACAGCGCTGCGGGCCATGTTAAACGTACCAAACTGAGCAGGTTGTAATATTTTGGCAATCCTGGCGAGGCCAGCGTGACGTATCCAACTTCGGCGGCCGCTGTCTCGCACGCTCGAAACACCGGACTATCTATCCGCGCCTTAACAGTTACTCAAAGCAGCAGAAACGTGCTTCTACTTTTCCGACCATCCAACAGGGCACGAGTACTTTGGTTCCACGACCAATGGGTTCAAGAATACATTGGTGATATTCATCAGAATCTCGCACGGGTCCGCTACACACCGTGCGACCACTTCAGCCTCATTACCCACTGTGCCTCTCTCAGATCAGCTAAAATGATTTGGTCGGCGTAAGCTACTCGCTTTCCTTCCACAAAATAGCGCAAACCGGCATCACACTGCACGAAAATCATCAAACTACAGTGTACTGTACATCAAACACAGTGGTTTCGGCGACGCGGGGACCTCCGTATAACCGCCATGTTGCACAGTGTAGCCAGACGCGGCAAGTTTTCGCAGCGCCCCCTGCAGTTCATTTGAGTTGCGAATTGAGCCCTGGGCTCTAGAAATGCCTGGAGAAAAGAAGTTTCAGCCATTTGGCTTTAAAATGACTGGTATCTTTGGATGAAGCTGGACACTGCTAGCCCTCATCAATCAATGTGTGCAATGTGCCACAAAGGGATTCACATTGGTACATTGTGAAAGTCTACTTTGAAAAGCCACCTGAAGATATTGAATCATGTGTGCTATTCAGTGATGCTGCTTAGGTATAAGAATTTCAGCTAAGAAGGAGATTTGAGTATCTTTTAATTTGTGTTTTGACTGAAGCTTCCATCAACCTCCTCGAATTTTGGCCTTAAGCAACCTGGAAATCCTTGAATTATCCTTGATATTTGCGTGTGATGTACAAACCCTGCATGTTGCGCATGAAATGCAGCAGTCTGTGAGAAAGCATGCGAAGCCTGTGGTATGCTACTTTCTGATACCATCTCATGTACAATCTCTTAACTCTGGCCCCTCATGAAAAATCAGGCCATGAGTCATAAATAGCGCTAATTAATAGTGCTCTGTCTATCAAGGTCATTTGTTCGTGTTTTACATCATGTAGTATCAGTGGTAGCGTGTAGTTTGTTCAGCCATTGCAACACTGATGATGGGTTAATAAAGCTTGCCATTAGTACATAAAAATTCAGAGGGCACTCTATGAACAACGAACCTCCAGCTGCATACGACTAAAGATATGCATGTGCTAGTCGAAATAAGCTTGGATGTATGTCCACACATGTTTTGGAACTTTTTCACCGTGCATGTTTTGGGACTCTTCCATGCATGTGGCTAAACAGTTCCGAAATAAGCTGATTACAGGCAAAACCTTTGTTTCATATGTCTCTGCCTTTGTTTAGTGAGCTTGTACATAGCTGTGGATGACCTCCATTTCAGTAGGAAAAGATGATTGCAGTTTGCGGAGTGCTGCTGTTTTGAATTTTTCCATACATGAAAATAGCTATTTGGTCATGAAACTGAACGCTCACAAAAAAGTGACACATTTTGTTTTCTCTCCCCCTCCCGATTACCCCCACCCCCATCAAGCTCGTTCCAACAGTGTGGATCCTGGGGGTTATGTTGAGGTCAAACAAGGAACTTCAGGTCACATCAGCAGACCCCGCCGCCGTTGTTGACGCATGAGCCAGGGAGTCAGGTCAAGAGCATCGCCCCATTTGGCCAGATGCAAGATTTTTGTGTTTTAATAAACATACAGCTGAAAAAGTCCTGAAAAAGGATATATTGGTGTGTCCAGCTATTGAATCTATAGTCTTATAATTTAATGCAGAAATCACGTTAGTATGCAGTTTGCAACAGAACTAATTCTTTACAAATTGAGGCATTTTTTTTCTTTCACATTTTTTATTTGTAGTGTACCCAACTGCATTTATTGCATTATCTAGTTTCAAGGCAAGCAGAGAAAACTTAAAACACCTGTGAAAGATTGTGAATGAAACATCTCTTGCATCGCACTTTTTCTGCTTTATGCACGAGAAAAAGGAAACGAACAAGCCACATACCAAAGCGCATTTTTTCAAGTTTGATCTGGGAGAGCTCTGTATTTCTACTATGCATAAAAAAAACTAACTTTTGTGCATATTTTTCTTGTGCACCATTTTTTCAACCATATGTCACTATGCTATGGTCTAAAAAAAAACTGTGTTGCTTGTTGTACTGTGTATAAAAATAAATCTCACCAAGAGTGCACACTCTAAGCAAACTACAAAAAAGTACTTGCTATACCCCTCTCACCCCCGTTTCTGTTTGCTGTGCGTGCAGGATTTTAAAGAAGTTCATGTTGGCAGCTATGCAGGTGCAGTGCAGTTTTGTGCCCAGAGCTTGTACCAAATAGTTGATGCATCTATGAAAGTTGCAGCAGCACTATTTAAACTTTGTGCTCTTGCTGTTAGTCGTATTATTATCAGGGGTGATTTAATAGAGCAATTAATCAAAGCTAAACCTTTAGATGTTTGCCTATTTCTAAACGAAGTGAAATAAAAAGGTTCTGTGGAGTCTGTTTCGTATAAAAAAAAGATTTATTTTTAAATATATGCATAGTGCCGTTCACAACTGGATGTCCAGTTAACTAAGCAGGTCGCTAATGAGAAGCAACTCAAAGGTCATTATTTGTGCTTCGTCATAACAATGAAGACAAAGAAAACAGCATGCCAAGCATATGCATGTCGAATGCTGTGTTCGTTGAATGAGCTAAGTGCAATACCACAACAATGCATATCATCAGGGATGCTAACGTGATGAGAGTTGGTAAATAATAGTGTTGCCTAAATCATGAAGAGTCTTGAGGCTGCCTTAGACTTTCCTGCCTGCGGGAAAAGTAGTTTTTAGGTAGTTAGTAAAAGTTTTTTCCTATCGCAGATCATGTTTGTTACTAATATGTATATTATCAAATTGAACAAATTTTCTTTCCAGTGGATACTCTTCCCGAACAACATATTTATGAGTAAGAATTTGAAAAAAAAAACATCTAAACACACAGAAAACGCACAGAACAAAACTTTGAAAAGAATCAGAATGTACATTTTTAATGCAAAGGACCGATGCATTATTCCAGCAAATATAATCCATGTAAAAAAAAAATTAACCGACGATTACGATACTCCCTAATGCGAAATTTGAGCACAGCTCTATACGTGTTTTCATTTCGCGATATATTGGCTGACGCAGACAGTGTGTCTCGTGCGGCACGTTGCAAACAGAGCAAAGTGTGGCGTCGCTAGTCGAGAGATCACGAGAGGCAGCGCGTGGGTGACGCGTGGGCGCAATTCACAGCAGCCACCACAGACAGACCTCCGCTCATGCAGTGCTTTGCTTCCATATATGGTATCGTTGGCATCATCAGTGAACAGACGCGTGCTACTCTGCCGCCATCTTGTAGCCATTGTCGCCACAGAGCCCTTCTTGCGCGACACTGTGCTAGGGTGGCTAGAATTTGGAGGTGTTAAGAACGCTTGTTTGGAAATGTCGCCTTGTGTGATCCCTCTGCTAGGGCGAGATAGGGCACGGCAGTCGGGAGCGCGGTGAACAAGGCGTTGACATGGCATGTATGCGGCAGTTGCTTCGCAATTTTGTTGGCATTTCATGTGGTTTTGCAAGTTCCCATGTGTTAGCGTGCCTCGTCAAGAAAGCTGTCTATGAAAAAAAACTTAGCAATGGTGTTTTGCGCCAGGATGCGATTCAGACTACAGTTCGTGTACTGGCATGGAACGATGACAGATTAGCAGCTTGTGAGCACGCTATCCCAAGGGCCGACATACCTTTACAGGAAAATTCAGCTGTCTGTGAAATACATTTTGATGCAAGATAAGCGATTTAAACTCATTAAGGTGAAGGTATCACGGCCGACATCGTGCATGCAGTTTAAATTCTCCCACCAGGCGATGCCACTCAGTCATGTTTGGAAAAAGCTGAAAAAAATCTGCTCTTCGCCGTCGCAGCATGCCCTGGTCTGGCCCTCTTGCAACACTGCTACAGGTGATCCGCTGTAGTTGAGGAAAATTCCCCCTTCTTTTCAGGACAAGTTGTGCCTGGCACCATTGTTGTTCTGTTGCTGTGCGTGGTGGCCTTCTCCCCGCTGATACTTTCAACAATGGCTCAGGTTGAACCTTTCCCTATGTAAAATGGTCAGAGCTGATGATGGTGGCTATTAGTGGTTCGTCGCTGCCGCTTTCGATGTAGCTGTCATGTTAGTGCGTGCCGCTGCTTCGAAAGCCGTCTCTGCAGATGGCCTGCAGACCACTGCTCACTGAAGAACCTTGAGTGACGTTGATCGTCAACTAGTTGTGTTTCTTTCTCTTCCTAGTGTCTATTTCTTAGCATTCTGCAAAGTACGGTCACGCTAAACGAACATTCTAGGCTTGAAATGGTCACTATTGCTTTGTGCCTATAAACAGATAGATAGATAAATAAAGGAAAGTGAAGGAAATTGCTACGGACCTCAGTAACTGTCTAGCACAGTATGCTGACACCTGAACAGCGGTCAACAGTGGAGGAGAGGTGGCGGTAAGAGAGTAGGGGTGATGGTTAGTAGAGAGTATAGAGTAACAACGAAATACTAACGACAGAGCAACTAAGTAAAAAGAAAAAAAGACCATTTGTGGAGTGATTTCCTCAAGAAAGTTTGTCACCAGCCCCGCACACCGGCACTGTTAGGTCGCGTGGAACAGCCGGGTGTCGAGGCCTGACTGTTCGAAGAAGTAGCAGTGCATTTGTAAGCTACCCCGGTCCACGTGCATAGAAATTGGAGTTGTGGGCACGGCTCACTCCAATTTTGTTTCGACCGCATGCGCCGCATGACCTGATGCCTATTTCCTGACTTTCAGAAGCCCCCCAGTAAGCTCGTTTCCATTACTTCTGTACTAGCAATACACAGAGCCCCTATTGCGCGCCTTGCAGAGCGCCAAAAAGGGTGCTTTTTACATACATGCACAACAGAAAGGCTTTGAGTGTTGCCAGCTAAAGCACTATTAGCCTCGTGTATCCCAAAACATGTTTTTTTTTTTTTTTTCGCGCTGTTTGCAAACTGCATGAACATGAATGGGCATTAGGCTGGCGAACAAATGTTCCTAGGCCGTCGGCCATGTTTTGGTCCCAGAGTGCCGGTTCCTGCAATTGCTGAAGCTATACAGCGTTGATATGAGCTTAGTACATCAGAGGGAGACCACTTCCAGGAACGCCGACTGTTGATAGCTCTGCCTGCGTGGAAACAGTTCGAATGTTCACCTTGCGCAATAGAGTAGAGCTGCAAGTTGGGCTAGTTCGTGGATGTTCATCTTGTGAAAAGGGGGATACTGCGCTATAAAAACAGGGACAACAGAAATATAAGTGGACAGGACGCGCCTTCTCACGGCAGAATTTTATTGGGTGAAAGACGACATATGTGCAATGAACAAAAAAGACGTGATCACGTTCCGTGGCCATCCAAAACGCTGCCGTCACATACTTAGGGTCCAGAAATTGCACCTCACAATCAGGAAGTACCACGGAAGGATTGCTAACACACGTGTTTTATTTTAAATGCGAAGCATTTCTTGGTGAACATTTGTTACTTTGACAGTATCTATCTATCTAGCCGCCTACGTCTTTGTGCTCTCATGGTCGTTTCGTTAACTTTGTATGTACCAAAATTGGCATACTATGACGAGTATATGACGAACCTAAATGATGTGTCATGACATGAATGACATTGTGTCATGACATGTGTGTCATGTAGGTCATGAAACAGCCGCCCACATCTTGGAGCTCTCATGGTCGTTTCGTCAACTTGGTAGGTACCAAAATTGGCATAGTATGACAGGAGTGTGTGACGAACATAATTGATAGGTCATGATATAAATGTCATGACATGCGTGTCATGTAGGTCATGACAATGACCCAGCAAAGAAGATTAACACTCAAAAACCACTGAAATTGGTTCGGACGTGGATACTAAGTGAATGATTCCGGTAGAAGTCATAGTCATAAATACGACTCAGCAAAAATGACAATGACTCTTTAAAAATATTAACACTCAAAAACTGGAATGGGTTCAGACATGGATACTAAGTGAAGGAAACGCTAAAGGATGATGGTAGAAGTCATGGGCATGACCATGACTGATCAAAAAGGACAATGACTCGGCGAAAAAACCACTGGAATGGGTTCGGACGTAGGTACTAAGTGAGGGAAACACTACAGGCTTCCGGTAGAAGTCATAATCATGAGCATGACTCAGCGAAAAAAGATTAACACTCTAAAACCACTGGAATTGGTTTAGCTAAAGACCCCTGAGGACTCGTGACATGAATATCATGACATGTAGGTCATGGAAGAGTCGTCTTCATCTTGGTGCTCTCATGGTCGTTTCGTTAACTTGGTAGGCTCCCCGCACACTGCTTCGTATAACATCGATTCCCGCAGGGCGTGGGATCTGCCGGCTTTTTTTTTTTTAATATAATATACGTCTCAAACTTTTTTGTTCATTATGTATATTTCATCTTTCACCAAATAAAATTCAGTGGTGAGTCTGTGCGCTTACTGTCCACTTATACTTCTATTGTGCGCATTCTTATAGTGCAGTATCCCCCTTTTACAAGTTGTGCAATACAGTTGCGGTAACGGCGGCGAGGGATGTCCCCTTAATCCACATAACAAAACTTCATCACCAAAGATGCATCAAAAGCTGAAGGAAGATGAGCACACGCTATCCACACAAAGGTCGAGATAAGCAGGCAACGCAGCCGGAAAGCACCCCTACTCTGTCGATGGCCTGCTTCCTCTTCTCGCATGCACGGGACGTTGCCTTCTCCCCTTTTGAAGGACGTGCCGACCGAATGGTTTTGGGCATTCATCAGCGTGTCGAAGCATGCGGACAAAGCCATTGCAACGTCTGTCATCAGTATGTGCAGTGCTTGGGCACCTGAATACAGATGTGATAAATACCTGTGATTTTCGCATTTCACCAATCCTAATCTGCCAGCAGAGAGCGAAAATGCTCTCGCTGGATCGTACCGGAAGTCTGCACACACGCCAGAAAAATCAATTTCCGCTCTGTGTGTTTCCATGGGGTGCAACTGTTTTCACAACAAATCCGTGCAGGGGCGGGGTCTTGCCTTGACGTATCACCATTTTCTTTTTCTTTTTTTCTCTCTCTCTCTGTTTGACGGCGCCTCAGTTCGGATCAGGTGAGCGAGAACCTCTACATGAGCGAGAACTTCGCACGCATATCATATTCGTGGCGTGCGTTGTTTTGTTTCGCTTGTGAAAGCGCGGAAAGCAACGATGAGTGAGGCTCCTGGCCAACAGAAGGTGATCGAAAAGTACCTCCAAGGGTTACATCATCGCGAAGACGGCTACTCCCATGGCTACCTGAAGTCAGACGATGAGCTTAAGCTTTTTGAGAGGTCCTTGGCTGCCGTCAACGAGAGGTATGTTGTGCGGACATCAAGAGACCTGAACGAGCCGTCTAAATGTAAGGATGTATCGACTGCTTCTTAATGTGTCGCTCTGCACGTGGATTTATCATTGAAAAACGCAGTAGTAATTTTAACCAGGAACTCACCCCGGCAGAACGACTTGCTTTCAGTTGCAGGTTAGTGCGCGACACCAGACAATTGATTTATCTTGATTCGCCTTTTTGCAGATCCGGTTATCATTGTTCTGGTCACTGGTTCAGAGTTCCCCTGGCACCGATTTATTTCGGTTTGAGTGGAGTATTGTTCTGGTTACCGCGACATGACCCAATCCTCAGATATTTGGTAAACGTAAAAATAACAACTGTTATTTTTCAGTTTCAGTCATGATTAGAACCGCGCATGCAAGCTAATTGTGACTTTAAAAAATTTGTAAGTCTGCCCCTGTGCTCTTTACATAAATACTTCAGAGCTGCGCTTGGGCGTTTTGTAAGCATCTGCAGATGTTTTTCTTTTTTTTTAACATTGAATTCAATACATTCATTGAAAATTGAATTTTTTTTTAACATTGAACAGTCCAATATCAGGCCTATGCCTTGTAGCAGGACCACAGATGGCACACACGGCCGTGTCACGACATCGAGTACAGCTATGGTGGCCCTTCTAGCCATTATATAGCTCCACCATAATTCGTGTCTCGTGTTACGCACAATTGCGTTTTCAATGTTCAAAAGAAAAAAAAAAACATGCGCAGATGATTTATTTTATGGCAACACGACAAGGTAGAGCAGGGAGCGCGCGTACCTGCTAGCAGACTAACCGGAAGTCGTAGGTTCTTGTTCGACCAGAGGGCATCGTCACCGACATCACCAGATTCACCCTGCTGACATCGTGACGACCGCTCGGGATACAACGGCATTGTTTTCTTTTTTTTTTTTGTGGCGCGCCCGCGGCAGGTAGCGCTGCAGCGTTTGGCATCGTTGATCGTGACGGCATTCTCAACTCGATGCAGGTGTTTACTTGAAATGTTCAAAAAATATCTGAGGTGGTTTAGGGGCCCTTTAAGCAATCTATTCAGTGTTTGGGGTAGCACAATAGACATAAAAAAAAGCGTGATGACCTACACGGCATGAGCGTCATGTTTGTTGTCTCGTTTTCTTCTAACCTTGCGCAACAAATTACCATGTTACATTAACACTTGTCCTCATTAACAACTGCCTCATGTCCAGCCGCTGCAGGCATGCCCAAACACACGGTAAGTACGGAATGTCGCCAAATGCTTACATTTTTGGGGCTGCTTGTGCTTCATGAAACAAGATGTTCATTTCGATATATAACAGCGCACAAAAATGACACCACCAATATTGTGTTTCACACGCACACACACACACACCAGAAACATTGAGCAGGCATGGTTGAACTTGTGTGACAAGCGTGGATTCGGAGCAACGAGGCAAGAATGTTTTACTGCGATAGCCATTATATGGACACGCTATGGGGATGCGCGACTCGCGCGTCCCCTGATGTTGTTTTCCCCGCATGTCTCCTGTAGTCTGGCTTCTCTGCGTGGCTAAGCCCGGCGGTGGTTGCGGCGCGTTGCGAGAGATGGCGCTAGTGTCGCAATGCTAACGTCACCGATAGGCGGGGCTTGGGAGAAAAAGGTCGGAGGCGCTCTCTCTTTGGCTTGGGATCGGCGACCAACACGCACGGACGCTTCGCGCGTGCGCCGGCCCGCTTCGCGCGACCGTCGCGCGAGGCTAAGAGCAGGACACCGGTATAGACGAACACGGATCGTTCGAGCGCGCCACCGTTCGCGTGACTGTACACGTGAACGACTAGGCGATGGTGTCATAGCATGGGGCGAGCGTATTCGCTCGCTATCGGGTCGCGGTGAGTCGGACTTACTTGATTTGTCGCGCGCCCGTGTGAATGTTCTATTGGTTGTAATTCGGTTAGTGTGTATTAGTGTATGAAAGGTGCAATAAATGCCCTTGTGATTGTTTGCACTACTGTATTGTCGTTCCTTTGTCCCAAGAGCACATGTGAGACCCCACAACGCAAAGCGGATTTCTGCCGTCGCCGTGAGGTTCCGTATGACATCAAACAGCGATGAAATCGTCACCGCGCCCCGTATGCTGTATGTGCGAGTGAAAGCGCGCGAGGGGCGCGCGCTTTCACGTGGAGCGAACGCACGGCAGAGAGCAAACACGCGTTCTGCGCCGTGCTCCCTGAGGGGCTGCAGAATTAAGCGTCTCTTTCCTCCTTTACAATCACCATATATATACAGCAAACGCGACTTCTCCCATCGTGCGAAAGGAGGGGAGGCGACGTTTAGCTGCGGCACCAAATGTTTATTTATATAAAAACGTTGCGAGGCAAGAAGGTGGTAAAGACTTACGACGCTGCTCGATGAGTGTCCCGTTTTGATCTCGTTGAAAACCTCCAAGCCGCCCCCAGAGGCACCGGCAACAGTCACCAACG
Organism: Dermacentor silvarum; assembly: GCF_013339745.2. Taxonomy (NCBI): domain Eukaryota; kingdom Metazoa; phylum Arthropoda; class Arachnida; order Ixodida; family Ixodidae; genus Dermacentor; species Dermacentor silvarum. The sequence goes on along the minus strand of NC_051154.1, from coordinate 101,340,926 downwards.
GCGCACGTTCGGAGCGAACGCGGGCAAAATGCCGACGGCGTCGATAACAGTTCTGCGTGTTGCTGGTGCTGTTGCATGTCCAAGTTTATACAGCTGATAAAACTATTATCCTTACTCCGTATAGTTCTCTACTAATTTGCTATCGCAATTGATGCTTCGCCTTTCGGGTGAAACTGCGACATTTTTTACTGCAAAGGAACTTGTTTTCATTGATTTCGATGAGGATGGTGACGAGACCCGCCGGCAGGCGCTTCACTGATATGTTCCTCACTCAAAATAATTGTTAACCCGCAATGATTTGCAGTCCTTCATTTCTTGCAGACTGACGCAGTTTGTAGACAGTGCCAGGTAATTATAATCATATTGACGTGCGTCGTCGCTGCCAGCGCCTCGGGGTCTGAAGTCGCATCCAGACCAATGGGCAGTTTGTACGAGTCCACGCAGTCGCACATATCGACCTTTTCGTTATGGCGAGTCCGTGTTGGCTGGACAAACCCGTCCATGTACGAAGGGCGAAATTCGGAGCTTCAAACGTGCAGCGCGTATGCGTCGACGCGAACGGTGAAAGCGCGCATAGAGGAAGGATTAGCGTGGCACACAAGCGAGGTACCCAGCAATGGCGGACGGTCAGTTCAGATGACGGATGTGACATCATGTGAAAACTAGAGAGGAAAGGCGACGTAAGAAGCTCATTTAGACATGTGCACCGCGTCACATGTGCACAATGCCCATCTGGAGCTCCCTGGGCGCCGCCGCAATATACCCTCTTGACGGCTGTAATTATCCGCGACCTCCCCCCCCCCCCCGCCCCGCTAAAGTATTGTAGAGACTGCAATGCTTACCTTTCTACTAACGTGCAACAGTCCAGAGCGGAGGTGAAAAAGCGACGTGAGAACGCGACGCGAGGAAACGCTGCTGCCAGACAGGGAAGCGGTTATGGGCAGACAGGATAAACTACGTAAGTTCAACGTATGGTACGGTACGTTTGTGCTATTTCTGAAAAATAAACACCATGCAAATTCGTCAAGCGGACAACTGACGCATGGCGTGCAGACTACAGCCGCATAAAAGCACCGTAGCATCTATGCGACATTGTAGCATCTAGGCATCGCACATCATTTTAACACTTGTGTGCCCAGCATGGTAACTTTGCGGCTATGGCATTGCTTGAGGTCGCGGGCCTCAGCAGCAGCTTCGGCAATCCTGACCTCGGCAGCCACATTTTGACGGGGGCGAAATTCAAAACCGCTCGAGTACTTAGATTTATGGGCTCGTTAAAGAACCCCAGGGGATCAAAATTATTCCGTAGTCTGCCTCATAATCCGATTGTCGTTTTGGCACGTAAAGCCCCACAATTCAATTAAACTTTAAGACTTCTGCCACGATGCAATGTGCCATGTCATATACAGGGTGTTCATTTTTAAGTTTTACGGAACTTTTAGAAAGCGCCTGTGGCAGGTAGCATAATTCTTATCGTTGTGCTGGGTGATTCGATGAGGCGGATATTAGTAGCACGAGAAATCGAAATACATATTGTGACACAAGGATTAAAGTGACAGTGAAATCTATTTACAGCTGATACTACAAAAGACAGGCAGCACAGGCAAGTCCCTAACGTTGTTGTCTTCTGACACCAGCTCGTGCCCTTCTTCTTCCACCTTGTTCCCAGCGTTGTAACATATGGCCCTCTGGCGTGGAAGCACCGTCCCGGTGCGTCTTATGTAGACGAAGACTGGTAGCATTTGAGGCGGCCAACATGCACAATGTAACGGGGAGGCTGGGCAGAGCAAGTGGGAGTCGGGACCGGGGAGATTTCGTATGTTACAGCTGTCACCTGGCGGAGGACCCGGTAAGGACCAGCATAGCACGACATTAGCTTTTCTGATAGGCCAACGCAGTGGCTAGGAGACCATAGAAGGACAAGGTCCCCGGGAAGGAAATTAGCGTCACGGTGGCGACTGTCATATGTGCTCTTCTGCTTGTTCTGGGAAATAGAAAGCCGACAATGAGCAACTTGACGAGCCTGTTCGGCTGTGGCAATGACGTCTCGGGTGTATTCCGACATAGAATCCTGAGTAATGGGCAGGACGGTGTCGAAAGGCAATACAGGGTCGCGGCCGTACAATAGATAAAATGATGAGTAACCGGCTGTGTCGTGATGCGACCAATTGTATGCGAATGTGACGAAGGGGAGAGCATTGTCCCAGTCACGCTGGTCATCGGAAACGTACATTGATAGCATGTCGGTGACGGTGCGATTAAGGCGCTCAGCAAGGCCGGTTGTCTGCGGATGGTAGGCAGTAGTGAGCTTGTGCTTGGTGGCACAGGAACGGAGTAGGTCGTCCACAACTCGGCAGAGGAAATACCGGCCGCGGTCTGTAAGAAGTTGACGATGAGCGCCGTGATGAAGCGTGATGTTGTGCAAAAAAAACTCAGCGACGTCGGTCGCGCAGGATGTCGGAAGAGCTTCGGTGATTGCCTACCGAGTTGCATAGTCGGTAGCGACAGCAATCCACTTGTTTCCAGAAGCAGATATAGGAAAATGTCCAAGCAGGTCTAATCCAACGCGAAAGAATGGTTTGGATGGCACGTCGATAGGTTGAAGGCAACCAGCAGGGAGTAGAGGTGGCTTTTTCCGGCGCTGACATAACTCGCAAGAAGCGACGTAGTGGTTGACGGATCGGTATAGACCTGGCCAAAAGAATCGGCGTCGTACACGATCGTACGTGTGAGAGACGCCAAGGCGACAGCCATGGGTACATCGTGTAACTGAGAGAGAATGGTGGCACGCAGATGGCAGGGAACGACAAACAGCAGCTCGGGACTACTAGGGTGAATGCTGCGCCGATACAACGTGCCGTCCTGGAGGAGAAACAGTAGAAGGGAGGGGTCGGACGGTGCAGACGCGAGCTTGTCCATGACGTCACATATGTAGGGGTCATGGCGCTGCTCGGTGTCGAGGTCAACGAATGCAGAGAGCGAGGGACCAGGAGCAGGAGTGTCGGTCGAAAAAATATCCGGAGGGTCGACAGGATGACGTGACAGACAGTCGGCATCTTGATGTAAACGACCCGACCTATAGGCCACGATGCACGGGTACTCCTGAAGTCGCAATGCCCAGCGACCGAGGCGTCCTGTAGGGTCCTTCAGGGAAGAGAGCCAGCACAGCGCATGGTGGTCTGTAGTGACTGTAAATGGCCGACCGTATAAGTATGGACGAAATGTCACGACCACCCGGACAAGTGCAAGGCACTCTCGCTCGGTAATAGAATAGTTGCGTTAAGCAGCAGAAAGCAAACGACTTGCGTATGCAATCACACGGTCATTCCCTCGCTGACGCTGAGACAAAATGGCGCCGATACCATGACCACTGACGTCAGTGCGGTCTTCCATAGGCGCAGACGGGTCGAAGTGCGCCAAAATAGGTGGAGATGTCAACAGGGAGATGAGCTTCGAGAAGGCGGTCGCTTGCTCAGGGCCTCAGGAAAATTAAGCATCAGTTTTCAGAAGCGCAGTAAGAGGTCGGGCGACTTCCGCAAAGTTGTGAACAAAGCAGCGGAAGTAAGAACACAGGCCCACAAAGCTCCGTACATCCTTGGCGCTGGTCGGTATAGGAAAAGTCTGCACAGCCCGCACTTTATTTCGGTCTGGGCTCACACCAGATGAGTCAACAAGATGGCCAAGGAGAGTGATTTGGTGGTGACCTAAGTGATACTTAGACGAATTAAGCTCGAGGCCAGCATTTCGAAATACCGAAAGAACTAATGAAAGGCGCTCGAGGTATGTGGCAAACGTAGGAGCGAAAATGATGACGTCATCTAGGTAACAAAGACAGATGGACCACTTGAGTCCATGCAGAAGTGTGTCCATCATACGTTCGAACGTGGCTGGGGCATTACACAAGCCGAACGGCATGACTTCGAACTGGTATAGGCCATCCGGTGTTACAAACGCTGCCTTCTCGTGGTTCATGTCGTCTACAGTAATCTGCCAGTAGCCGGACCAAAAGTCGATGGAAGAAAAATATTTCGCACAGTGAAGGCAGTCCAGCGCGTCATCGATGCGGGGGAGAGGATAAACATCTTTTTTTATTTATATTGTTCAAGTGCCGGTAGTCCACACAGAAACGCCAGGTGTTGTCCTTCTTTTTAACTAGGACTATAGGGGATGCCCACGGGCTTGAAGACGGTTCAATTATTCCTCGAGAAAGCATCTTTTCGACTTCCGTTTGAATAACTTGTCGCTCATGCAAGGACACATGATATGGTCTCCGGTGAATCGGATCGGCGTCGCCAGTGTCAATGATGTGTTTCACAATGGAAGTCTGACCTAAAGGGCGACCATCCAAGTCAAAAATGTCGCTGAATGAGGCGAGCAAACGACATAACTGGTCGGCGTGCTGAGGTGCGAGATCAGGAGAAATCAAGTTGGAGACGTCGGGTAAGGTAGTTGGTGAAGAAGGCGATGAAGCACCTTGAGACAACGTTTCAGTCATCAAGGCCCGAGAGGTTGTAGTCTTCGCAAGATGACAGCGTGCGTAAGGCTATGTCTTGCGGTAGAATGTGGCTGTATGGTCCGAAGTTTAGAATAGGCAGGCACGTAGAATTCTTCGTAGCGTTGACGACAGTGTGAGGAAGTGCAATGTTATGGGCCAGGGGGACGTCCGAAATAGGAGAGAGAATGTAATCGCCGTCAGGCACAGGTGGGGAGGGGGGGCCAAGACGAATGTGCTCAATTGAACACAATCTGCTGGAAACTTTCTCAGGAGGGTCAGAAGAGCAGGGCAAATCGAGCTGAACAAGTCCCGCGGAGCAATCAATCAACGCCGAATGTGCTGATAGAAAATTGAAACTGAAAATAACGTCGTGGGGACATTCATCCAGAATAGTGAAAAGAACAGAGGTCTGACGGCCGGCAACACTGACGCGAGCAGTGCACATTCCTATGACGGCCGGCGTTCTGCCGTCGGCGACCCACACAACACAGGATGCAGCAGGTGTGATGACTTTAGTCAGGCGTCGACGAAGATGGTCACTCATGACAGAGATGTGCGCGCCAGTATCAATTAAAGCCGTTACAAGGACACCATCCACATACACCTGAAGTAAATTTCTATCCGTCGGCAGGGTCAGCAGAGGAATTTCAGTCCGCGTCGATGTAGCAGCGTCACCCCTCGGAGCTGCACCCATCAGTTTTCCGACGAGCGCTGGTACATGGGCGACGGAGAACGGCGAAGAGTAGCTGGGCGAGGCAGGGGCCATCGAGGAGAAGGCGAACGACTCTGCCGTGTAGGTGGCGAGGCCTCAGCACGGTGGTAAGTCTGTCGATAAAGCACTGGCGGACTTGCCAAGGAATTTTTGCTATTTTGATGCTGTATTAAAGTGATGATGGAAAAATAGGAAAACTAGAGAATTGTACGCACACGCTGTAGTATGTGGGCTAACTTTACTTAACTTCAGAAATTGGGGCAGTAGATAGCACACTTTGTTACAACTTGTTATTGTAATTGCTGTCATTATAAACAGACTGTTATTTCTATTGACATATTTGCTGTAATGGAGTTGAAGATCCAAATGTTAGAAGTCAGTTTAAGTTGATTTAATCTCACGAGCTAGACGGCACTTACTGTTAGCTATTTGACGTGATCATAGTCATATTATGATATAATATTTCCAAGACAGGCAACACAGGCCAAACAAGTTTGAGCACAATGATGTACCCCATGATGATTGTGTTTGTTTGGTGACATGTCATGTCCCAAAGTGTGCCTACTGTGTAGGAGTGCTTTCTCTTGTTTATTCGTGCATATTTGTTATGATTAACTTTAAATGATATCCACGCTTATAAATTAGGTGATTTTGTGTTGGAAGAAGAAATGAGTTGCTGTATAACATTGATCAGTGCTAAGCTTGTTCCTATGAATTACTTCGTGATATAATTACTTTAATAAATTGTGATTGAAACTGAAAAAGCAACTATAAGAGTGATTAGAGCTGGGTGCATTTGTGAATGCTGTGTTAACTTCTGACAATATACCTGCTCCTTATGCCTATCTTGTTTTTCTTTTTTTTTTTTCATTTGTGTCACTGGAGAGTATTGTACCATATTTTAAGGATATTCAAGTTCAAGATGTAGCGGTTTCCGGAAAGGGCATATCTTGTCTTCAGATGCAGCCTCTCTACAATGTACGTTGCATTGTGGTAAAGTGTACCTCAGTTTTTTTGTTTTTTTTTTGTGCGTGTTTGCAGTCACACACGTGTATGTTGGGTGCACCTGAAGGTAGACAGTTTACAAATGGGCTGCACATTGCCTCGAAGCCACACCGGGGCTTCACTGGATGGAAGCACTTGAAGTGGTGTTAACTGCATATGTGAAGCAAATTTGTTTTTCGAGCCTTGCCTTACGTGGCAGTCATGCAAAGTCACTAGACTTAAAACTCGATCCAACGAAACCCGATTTTATCAAGTTCCCGATCTAATGAAGAAATTTGCATTCCACGGCAGGTAGCCATAGGGTTCGGTGTTGTCATCAACCCGAATTAACAAAATTAATGGCCACTAAACCCAATTTAAGGAAGTTTTTCCTGAAATAAACGAGTAAGAAATGAGGCGATTTCTTTATTATATTTACAGAGACGTATTTTTTCTTATAGCGTGCGCTCTAATGCTATTGAGTTAAAACATCTAACCGCCCTAGTCATGGTCTTTACATCCATGTCTTTGCATATCAGCAGCCTGTTATAGCTTCATGTGACCGTCTACCTGGCCTCCATTGCACATCACCCATTGTACAAACAATTCTGCCCCCACTCGCGGACTTTTCACATGCGCAGGTGTGGATTAGGGACAAATACAATTTCGCGGTGGCTTTTGTGTGTCGCTACGTTACAATGTTAGATTTCAAAGGGCTGAAAAATTTCTTTCTCGATTTTACACACTTCCCGATTTAACGAAATAATTCGAGTGTGGTCATCACTTGGGTAAATTGGCTTTCAACTGTATTTTGGCAAATCAGTTCAGCGGAATCCCCGGAGGTGGAGGAAGTATCATGAAAGGGAAAAATGTTTATCGCCCAAATGTAGCACGAAGCTTGCAAAGGAAACCCATATGGATTTCTCGGAAAGAATGCTTTTTGGTTGAACAAAGGTTCGTCCTAATCCAGGAATTTTTCCTCCACTGCGAAGCTTCCTTTCCGAGAAACCTGTGTGGGGTTTCCTGTGCCACATTTGGATGGATGACAATTCTTCCCTTTCAAGGTCACTAATGTAAAGCTTTGAACCCTTTCCTCGACTTTTCTAAGTTGCGTGCAGCGCCTCCTCCTTTCACTCTGCAGTGCCCCAAAGGGAGCCAGTGGTCCACTGTGCAGCACCACACACCCAGACATTTTGCTGCTGCTAGAGCATGGCAACTTTAGCTAGGCAGTGCTGCCGCTCCAAGCCCATCCGTTTGCTGCTGCATGACGTGCAATGGCAGTTGATGTGACCCTTAACTGTGCCTTGTATACTGTGACCAACCACTGGGAAACTGACATCCTTAAAGTGATCACCGACTTTAGCATCACTGGGCAACTATTTAGAAAATACAGGAGGCTGTGGTAGGGTTAACTGTAGCCCAAAGGGTCAGGTAGAAGCAGCCGGTTTTGGGTACTCGCCTATGGGTAGTAATAAAAATATGTGTGAGAATAGCAACATCGGTAAGGATGATATACTCTAGAAGAAGTAATTGTTGGGCTAGTTTGTTTTGCATTACTGATGAGGAAAATTAGTGCAAAACAAAATACAACTTGCATGGGAAGAAACAACAGACAAGCGCTACTTTTCGGTGATCACTTTGAGCGCTTGTCCTTGTTGTTTCTTCCCATGCGAGTTGTTTTGTTTTGTGCTAATTTTCCTCTTCAGCAGCAAGAGCGACATAGCACTGGCTGATATTTGTGGGTAAAGTTTAAACCAAATACTACTTGGGTGCGGGAGATATGAGCACACTGAATATTACGAGACACTCTGAAGCACTTGAACAGGGCTGATGGAAACGAGATGAGTAAGAAGTGTGGTAGTGGTGATGTAAGCTCCGTTTGATGTTTTGACCGCGAGTTGTTGGGAAACATGCAGTTGAAAAGTTTCTGGGTTAGGAAGCATAAAGGGGGAACTGTTAATAAAAAGGTGATGGATGGACAGGTCTTGATATGAAGGATTGGAAAGGGTGTACAGGTGGTGAATTGCTTTGAGAATTTTGGTGTGCAGTTGGTGTGAGTACGACTAGACAAAAATGCTTCTATGTTGGAAAGAAAGCCTGGTGAAATAGACTGCATAAAGAAAGGGCTGGCAGAGTGTTAGCACTGTACTAGGTGCAGCATCAAGGAAGAAAAGCTGGCGACTGTAGTGGTGAAATAGTGATATGCGGCACTGCTGTGCAAGAATAAGCAAGTAGCAAGAGTGCTGGGCTCTGCTTATTTTTGCAACATGGAGGAGGTCAGCGGTTAGTAGAGCATTTGAGTGTGTGATGAGCAGGTTCTTTTGTGTTAATGTTTCTGGCAGTTCTCTGAGGCAGAGCCTCCCAGAACCCAATCGAGGACAAAGCTGTTTGTGGAACGCACACACAAAACGTTCAATGTAACTAGAACGAGAAAAAAAAACCCATAAAATAAACACTCAAAAAGAACTCATAATACAACACACATGTGGCTAGAACGCTAATGATATGAGGCAAGTTCGGGCAGGCTGCGGGTGTGAGTATGCACTACAGTCTCGACGCGGCGAAGCGGAGACGAGACGACGAGATAAGCGGTGTTCGTCTCACCAAAAGTCGTTGTGTCGGAACGTCGTACAGGCTGCCAGAGCGTGGCAGCTCTGGCTCGGAGGGAGAAAACAGGTGGCTCGGCAGCACGGGCCGACGGTGGTGGCGTTCTGGTCGGGCAGCTGATCGTGGCACTCGGGCTCGTAGCCCGACAGCTCACGTTCTGCCCACGGACGCAGACGCTCACCGGCCTCGGGCAGCAGCAGTTGACTATTGGGCAGGGTGGCGATGCCCGGGAAGGCAGGCGGCTTGGCAGCACGGGTTGACGGCGGCGGCGTCCTGGCCAGGCAGCTGGTTGTAGAGCTCGGGCCCGTAGCCCGACAGCTCTCGTTCTGCCCACGGGTGCAGACGCTTACCGGCCTCGGGCAGCAGTTCTCGAACGGATGGAGTAGCGGCGCCCAGGAATGGGTTGGCAGGAGGCCCCGGCTGGGTGAAGTCCTGGTGGCTCGGATCCGGAACCCGACGGCCTTCTTCAACTCCCGATCCGGTGGCCGACCTTCTCCTGGTGCCGCTTCTGGAACTCCTCCCCCCCGTCTGCCAGCTTGCCTCCTTTTTCTGCTGCTCTGGTCGATTCGTCGATTTCTCATTGGCTGCTCGAGGCTCCGTGTTCCTTTGCGATTGGATTGGCTTTCTTTTGTTGTTTTCCTTGTGCCGTGTGTGCAAGTGCTGGCCGCTCTTCGGCGGCGGCGTTTTCAGCGCGGCGCGGTAGAGCGGCGCGCGCTCTCCTTGTCTGCTTCTTGTTTGAATGCACCGCACCTTGTCGCACACCACAAATATCACCGTCGCGCACCACACATCACATAAGCCCCTTTTTGGGACAAGTTTTTCCACAGGAAAAACTGCCGGTCAGTGCGCGACACCTTTCACACTTATGCACTATATGGCACATTCACTGTGGGTCCATCACACACATTCAAGTCTTAATCGAGGTGGAGTGTTGAGTGGAGGGACGTAATGTCGTATTTCAGTTCTCATTGGTTGCCCAATAATATCTGGCTGCTTCCGTTAAATGTGAACTGTACTGTACCCTGGCCTTCACACATGGTTATACCAATGCTCAAAAGAAAATGTGCTTCCTATTATCATTAATTCTCAAGGCATTATGAAGCTAATTGAAAACCTGAAAATTTCTAGTGCCCCCGGGCCAGATAACATCTCTGCTAAGATACTAAAAGGTACGAAAGAAATTTCCAGTCAAATATTACAAATAATTTTTACCCAGTCCATTACCGATAGCTCACTTCCAAATGACTGGAAAATCAGTAAAGTGGTACCTGTATATAAGTCAGGCAGCCGCTCTGATCCTTCTAACTATCGTCCCATTTCTCTAACAAGCATTGCCTGTAAACTCCTAGAACATATAATATATTCACAAATAGCATGTCATCTTGGGGATCATTCCTTCTTTTTTCACAATCAACACGGTTTCCGGCCTGGTTTGTCATGCGATACACAGCTTTTTGAATTTGTTACTGATCTTCACCTGAACTTAGACTCATCAATTCAGACTGACGTCATCTACCTAGATTTTGCCAAAGCATTCGACTGTGTTCCCCATCAGCGACTTTTGGCCAAACTTTCATGCCTCAATCTCGACCCTCTCGCACTGTCATGGATTCATTGCTTCCTAACAAATCGCCTCCAGTACACAGCTGTCGGAAATCATTGCTCTGGCACTTCTAGCGTGATCTCTGGCGTACCACAAGGGTCTGTCCTCGGTCCCCTTCTCTTTCTCATCTTCATAAACGACCTTCCTAACGGCATTTCATCCTCTATGAGACTTTTCGCAGACGACTGCGTACTTTATCGTCGCATCAAGGACCAAACCGACCATGCAATACTTCAACAAGACTTACATTTAATAGAAACCTGGTGTTCCAATTCTCTTATGAAACTTAACATCTCCAAATGTAAAGTTATGCGGATCTCCCGTAAGCACTCTAACAAGGAATACCAGTATTCTCTAAATTCGACAACCCTATCCACCGTTCAATCATATCGTTATCTCGGTATCACCATTAACAGCAAGTTGACCTGGACGGACCACATCACAAAATTGGCTACCGACACTACTAAATCACTTGGTTACGTCAGACGCAACCTGGCCCTGTGCCCCCCATCGACACGAAAACTAGCCTATGAAACTTTCATTCGAAGTAAACTTGAATACGCCTCAGCTATTTGGAGCCCGCACCAAGCTTACTTGATCAACACTTTAGAATCAATACAAAATCGTGCCGCTAGATTCATCACTTCCAGGTACAGCCGCCAAGAAAGTATCAGTAAGATTAAATCAACCTTAGGACTCGAACCATTGTTGTTGCGTCGGAAAATTGCAAAGCTGTGCCTTTTCCATCGAATATATTATAACTTCCCACATCTGCATGGAAAGCTTCTTATTCCACCAACCCGTACATCTCGTCGCCTTTTTAACTCTTGCAGCATCCAGCGCTTGCATGGTTCAACATCTTCCTTTAATCAATCGTTTTTGCCTAGCACTATCGCAGAGTGGAACAGATTACCAGATAGAGTTGTCAGCGAGCGTAACCACATTATCTTTAAACGGCTGCTTACTGATTACCTCAAACTCTAACCTTATAATGACCGTACTGTGTTTTCCTTCTTTCGCTTTTTCTTTTTTTCTTGCTTTTGCATTGTATTCGGTGTGCCGCGAAGTTTTTCCTTATTTTTGTGTGTGTTCCTTTTTTCTTTTTAGTTGTGTTCTCAAATGTAATCCACAGGCTGTAGGAAATTGTAACCACGTCTATATTCCTATTCTTACCTCCTGTAACCCCCCCCTTATGTAATACCCCGACAGGGGTCCTTAAGGGAAAATAAATGATGATGATGATGATGATGTGCCTTCTGGTTTCTGTGAACAGTTATAAATACCCAGCAGTACTACAGAGATTTATATGGTGCTCTTCTGCCGTTCGACCCATTGTACTATCAAGTCTCTTCAAATCGCAGCTGTGTACATAACGCTTTTCTGATGTGCTTCTTTCTAGATACCCACGGGAATTTCCTTAAGTAAGTGACAGAGAATGAGTTAGAGGTATAGCTCAAGAAAAAAAAAGCAATGCTGTAATTTTCACTAAACCTTTCAGCCGCTATTCTATCAATGTCATGGATAGCATAAAACGTAATGTTTCCATTCACCCATGCCCTCCGCCCATAGATTCGCGGCATGATTTCATGCTCTCAGCCATTGTGCTCTCAGCCGTAGTACTACAGTGTAGTAGTACCTAGGCAAAGCCAGATATTCAAAGGGCAAAAGCCCCCACATTTCCTCTCTCGCGCCAACTTGTACTCGTGCCTGTGCACCAACGTCTGGCGATCCCTCGAAAGACCGTCTCGTGGGATTGGCTGGTTGTGAGTGCTGGATTAGAAAGGCATAAAATCGAGAAAAAAGACGTCTTACATTATACCGGCCCTAGAGTTTCCGGAAAAAAACTTGTTTACTTGAAATATACTAGGTTTCTGGGGCGCCTAAAATGGACGCAACACAGGAACACTGGCTATTGCAATTTTCATAAGTGAACATATTGTGTTTCGGCCAGAGACTAACCTTTCTCAAGAAAGGCAAAGCTGTTCAATGGGAAGGATAGATTGTTCTGCTAGTCTGCTAATTCGCCTAGTTTTGAGAAAGGTTGGTCTCTGGCCGGAACGTTGAAAGTTGATAATAAACAGTGCTTTTTTTTTTTCAAGAAGGGAATCAACTTTTCAGTTATATATATATATATATATATATATATATAAACATGCACGCACACACATGCACAACCCCTCTCTCTCTCCTCGGAAATAAATTTCTAGCTATGCCACTTGCTGCAAGTACCTTGGCCAGCTTTAGGTCTCCATGTACAAGTTGATATGAGCACTAGTTACCGTATTCACTCGCATAATGAACGCACCCCCAACTTTAGTCGTCAAAATTTAATTTTATTTTTCTCCCATGTAATAAACGCACCCTTAACTTGCTGCCGTGAAGTAGGAGAGAGACGGCATGATTCGGCGTCCGATATGGCATCCCGCAGGTCCGATTGTATTGTATGCCGAATCCTACCTTGTGTCTCCTATGTTTCTTGCGATAGCAATCATATGGACACTCCAGGCGCATTTTTGCCGTTGGCGCCGACAATAGCAGCTCCATCTCCTGCGTTTGAGGGGGGAAAGCGGAGACAAAACGCGCTGTATTTTGTCATGTGAATGGTTTTATTCTATGGAGAGGGGAGCGAGGGGGGCGGCGGCGCAGCAACTGGGCATTATGCGGCCTCGCGCCCCCTATCTTGAAAACGATCAGCATCGGGGGCTCCAGGTGTGCTGGTAGCTTATACCTTTGTGCGTGCTCCATCATCACCGCTCAGTTAGTGTTAAAGCGATACACGGTACGAAGGTAACTTCGCTCGCTGTTGCTGCTGCGCTTGCTCACGCCAGCATTTTTACAGCGAGTGTCCGTGGTCATCGAGTGTGATTTGTTCATGTTTGCCTGTGCGCGCTGACACAATGCTGGTTAAATTACTTAGCAAGTTTATACGGCCGATAAAACTATTATCCTTACTTTGTATAGCTGTCTATGCATTTGCTATTGCAATTGATGGTTTGCCTTTCGGGCATAACTGCGACGTTTTTAGAGATGGGCGCAGAAAAAAAATCGCTCAAAATTTTACCCCGCATAATAAACGCACCCACCAACTTTGCGCATATTTTTCGGGAAAAAGAAGTGCATTCATTGTGCGAGTAAATACGGTATGTTCTCGTATTACGCCAATTATGTAAATGTTAATGCTATAGCTGTTTTTTTTACCAATTAAAACTTTTGTTTTCACTGCCAGGTTCATATGTATATTTATCTGTTCTTACAGTCAAGCCATTTTCATGTGAAGCCTGCACCCAACCCAAACCAAGTTTTTCGGCCAAGAAACGATCCTGATACTTACTACACCGATGCTAGCCTTTACTCCACAACACCACAAGGCCCCAGAAAACCTGCATACGCAACGGCAGTAACTAACCAAAAGAAAGTGGTGGCCTGCGCATCTATACGCACCAGATCAAGAGCCACCGCGGAGGCAGCAGCCATAGCCCTCGCAATCAAAGAAGCAGAACGAAGAGGTCGCTCCGTATATATCCTGGCGGATTCACACGCTGCCTGTCAGTTATATCTTAGAGGCACACTTCCCAGGTGCGTCACCGATATCCTGGGCCCCACGCTGACTGAGGACCATGGGGTCATCTGGTGCCCAGGGCACACCGGCATGGAAGGCAATGAGGAGGCCGACTGCGTAACTAGCGGACTTGCTGGCCGAGCCACAGAAGACTCTTCGAGGCCCCTCACAAACCACCATGAAGATCCCATCACAAGCAGGCAGATTTTGGAGGACGTATGCCTTACCAGACGGAAGTACGCTCCTCCACATCCCAAGTTAAGCAGCCAACAAGCCAGGGACTGGCGCCGCCTTCAAACCAACACTTACCCACACATATCAAGGTTGCACGCAATGTTTCCAGATGTATACACAACCAGTGTATGCCCCTGGTGCAATGACCACACAGCCACGCTGACACACATTACATACCAGTGTACGGAACACCCAGCCGAGGCAGTATCCAGGCTGGTGAGCTCATCACAGACACTCCCAATGTGGTCTTGGGAGGCACGGCTTTCCGAGCTGGCACCGGGAAGCCAACTGGCGACCCTGGACCAGGCCCGGAGAGGTGCGCCAGTGGGGCTCCACAACAGGGCTCCACCCGAGATTAACCACACCACTCTTCGTACAATAAAGTTTATTCATTCATTCATTCGTCCAAGAAACATATCAGCGCCACCAACGAGGCCAAAACCATTCAGACTGGCCTCGGTTGAGAGGCATCAACGAAGCCTGCAAGAATTTCAAAAAAAGGTAACTGGCACTTTGGCTTAGCAACCAAGCAGTCTTCAAATAGCTTTCAAACTTTCAAATACAATACCATCACTGCACCCTGTATTCCTCAAAACTGCACAGTGTTACATCTTTTTCATCATGATACTGTTATACAAGCAGCCGAACAAATTTTTCAGAAACAGAGAGGACCGTGAAAACGAAATGGCCTGTATAACGAAGGACTAATTAGGTCCCGATTGAATTCCTACCTTCCATGTGTATTGTCGACGGCTGTACAACAACGACCACTACAACTAATTTGCCTGTACAACAAAGAAATTTAGACGTCCCCGACGTCTGAATTTTTGCTTTACAACGAATGTTATGTAGCGTATTGCCACTGCCTTCCGCAGATGCCACTGTGCTGCCCTCCGCGCTAGCACTAACAGCAGTGCCAGCGACGCATCTGACGAGTGTGCCGATGGACAGTAAGGGTCCATTCACACTTGCGACTAGGCGAGGTCGCGCAACCGATTGCGACTGGCTACCAGAAAGCTACTCAAGACGAAAGATGTTCACACTGACAAATGCGACCGACGAGTCGCTAAACCGAAATGTGTCGCGATATGCCGTTCACGTCTGCTTGAAATGTCATCGCTGCATAAAATAAGCGTCAGCGTATATGGACGTCCTGTTCCTTCGCATCTGATTGGTTCAGCTGTTCTGTGACTGTGGTCGCGCGACTGAAAAATCGAGCAGTGAGCGACTGGCCTGAAACGGTCGCATTTCGAGAAAAGTCACCATTTGCTACTACTTGCGACTGGTCGCTTTGCGACTAACTTGGTCGCGCGACTTCGCCTAGTCGCAAATGTGAATGGGCCCTAAGTGTTAAGCCCTGCCGCATTGCTCTGGGAATTGCTCAACTCATACAGTGCATGTTGTAACACAGTACCGGGTGCAACGGCTAACAAATGCACTGCAGGTTATGACGACGTGATGATGTAATCATAACCGACAACGGATTCAAAGTCATCTAGGATGGAAAGGACACGAATAACAAAAAGAAAAAAATAACAGTGGTGATAAGCCTGTGAACGAACCGAGAATTTTGATGTCGGGGGAGGTGATGGTGGAATTTGATGACTTGCAGCTTTACCTTGCATCACTCCCATGTCTCGCCGCAGAGCATGCCTTGAAGCTTGGCGAAGCAATACTGGCTGCAATTGCAGATTCTATCAGACGAAGTGTGCACAGAAAGCATTATCGACTTATTTCACTAAGTTTCTCTTGGACTCATGTTAAATAGAGGTTTTCTCTTGTTGAACATGCTTAACCTGCTCTATTGTGAGCGGTGTGGTGCATGATCTTTACAACGAAGTAACCTGGATAACGAAAGATTTTGGAGGTCCCAAGCACTTTGTTATAAAGGCGTTCGACTGTAAGCAGGCAGATAAGAAAGAAAAATTATGTAAACTGATCATTTCATTGTTTTTACCATGTAAGCAGCACAGAGAGCTTGTTAAAGACTTGTTCTGTATTTGCACTTCATTGTAATACATAATGTCAACTTGAAATTTCATGGTAATTATGGCTTATGTCTTGTGGCGATACTGCAGAGTGCACATCTTGTGATCTCAACTGTACATTGCAAGCAGTTTAGGTTATGTAGCGTTATTGCCTATGCCAGCTGCACGTTGTCTGCTGCTGAAAAAAACCACTCAGCAACTGAAAAAGAATGTCTGACTACAAGAACGATACAGGAATGGCTACAAGAACAATATATAGGGAGGGCCATCACACATACCCATAATTAGATGCGGAAATGTCCACCACAAATGAATTTTTATAACACTATATCCAGTACTTGCACTTAGCGACAGCAGAATAGTAAATGATTTTGACCTTTTTAAACATAAATACATTTAATTTAATGCTACAAGGATCTTTAATACCCGCTGCGCTAGTGAGTGGCTACAGCATATTGCTTCTGAACCCGAGGTCGGGGTTCGCGTCATGCTTCAATCCGCATAAAATTCTGATGCTGCCTCTGTAGTCTGTACAACAGCAAACATCGCAAGGCACACAAACATTCGCACGGATAGGACGACAACACATATTAACGCATGTATGCGACGTAAAGATGTGAGCAGCAGAGAGAAACGATGGTATTCCTAAATAAACGCATCACTGTTTTGATGATCCAAATATAATCTCACTATCGGGGAGGGAGCGGTTTGCCTGACTGGAGCAGTATTTTTTTATTTGGGGTGTTCTCCGCAACACCCCAACGACCACCGCTTCGCGTTGGCGCCCGGCACCGCGGCTTCCGCCGCGGCACCGGGGCTCAAACGCGACCAGTATCCGCTTGTTTACACCACCACAGTTCACCGAGCTCAAAAGCCATCATGCCACACGACCACTACTGCAACGATTTCCGCCACTAGAACAAACGCTACAATAATAAAGCGCGGCCGGCGTGGCCCAGACACCGCCAGACATTCAACGCGCCCTAAACGATTCGCTCCCTACGCACGTAGGAGCTGCGCTCGGCAAGATCGCTGCGCCCGGTCCCGGAGATAGAGCCACGATCAGTAGCAGCCGCCGCGCAGACCAATGCCTAAGCGATTATGTCAACGTGTTAAGCGGAGTCCCTCCGCTGTATGAACCGCCGATAAGCCGCGATGTTTTGAACGTATGGGCTTCTATGGAAGCTTCGCTACCAGGTGTATTTACCTTGTCCGAACTATCGTTCATCACCCGATACAAAGGGGACAGCCGCATAGATCATCATCATCATCATCATGACCGCATACAGAGAAAGAAATTCAACAAGGGGGCACACTCAGCAAAAACTGGCAACAGGAAACGCGTCACGCTATAGTATTGATGCCTAACGTTAGCTGCCGCGAGCATCGAAAAAAGAAAGTGAAATGAAGTTAGCAGACATTGTTTTATTTTTTTAATTCTTTGCCGCGAAAACTAAAACGTTTTGCGTATAAATGAACTTATACTTTGCGACTTATTTTTCTTGCGTTACCTAGCGACAGGCCAATTCTTGCGTTCCTTCTGCACTGGGACACGACACCACTGCACTGTTGGACTACGGCAAGGTGCTCAGGTATTGGACTACTGCAAGGTATTGGACTACGGCCGTCCTGGCGCAGTTAATTTAAGGTAATGAATCGTGCTGGGACATGTTACGATCCGATGCTTCCTAGGGGATTATTGCAACTTATTTCGGTTCTGTTGAGGCACACTGGCTGCACAGCGCGCTGTGACGCAGTTAGCGATAAGAAGCTCGGTCGTGCATGTGACAGTTAGTTTGGCGTGTAATGAATCTTAGACAAGTTTGTGACGTTTTTTGTGGCCCCGCAACAACATATATCTTCTTCGGTACTCACGCCTGTCGAAAACGCGATGGGCGTTTGCCAAGAGTGATAACATGGGAGTGTGTTGCTGGCGCCGGCATAACGCGCAAGACATAACGCCGAGGAACATGTCAGAAGCTTGTAATTCGAAAAACGTCTTCTAAAGGACTGAAAACAGGCTTTGCAACCACGCATTTGTCTTGGGTGTGAGTAGAAGGCATTCTGTGAACGTCTAGCATGGTCCGGCCGGGAGCCACTGTTGCGTCCGGCCCAGGGGAAAAATTCCAACTGGGAATGTAACTGTTTCCAGTTGAACTGGTTTATGGAACAATTCCCAGTTGGTCCCCTTTGCAACTGGTCCCAGTTGGTCCCCATTGCAATTGGTCCCAGTTGGAGCCCATTGCAACTGGCCCGTGCAGAAGCCTATCAACAGTGTATTCTGCTGATGGATTTCATACAACTAAGGCAGTTCAGTTATTATTGCTTAATTCCCTAGCAAAAATTTCTAATACAAACCCTAATAGCTTATTCGGTTATTGACACTAATACAGTCTAGTTATTAGTCTAATAGGTCTATTGGAGTGAAAGAAAATGTTGCATTGTACCAGATACATAACGAAAAACAGGTAAAATTGCTAAAAGCACTTATTAGCACAGCATGTATTTTTACAGATTCCTCTTTCGAGATCTTCATCAGGTCAGCAATCTTGATTGAGAGCTTTTCGTTGACTTCGACCAAAGGACGTCCTTTTGAGAAAGTGGTTAAAAAAACCTGGGCACAAAAATACACACAAGCAGTTAAAAACAGGGGTGCTAGTTCTACCACTAAACGTTAAAGCTGGCAATATTTGCTTCCATATTAGAGTAATGTGGCTCCGCAATTACCAAACTAATTTTAGGACAGTGTGATATGTGCTAGCTCAAAATGTTTATCATAATAAAAAATGACACCACGTGACACGATGGGACAATTATAAAGAACACAAAATCAACATAAGATGTGTGTTCCATCGAAACAGTAGGCAGATATAAAGAACTGTAGACAGAAATCTTGCACAGCGTTGTCGGAAACAGGCATGTCATTGCTGCAACGCACCCAGCAATCGGCCCAATGGCACTGTACAGAAGTACTTATGTCCACTGTCAGGATAAAAAAAAAAAAAAGAAAGCACCTCATACTGTACTATAGAAGCATAAACAAGAAGTATAATTACCTCGAAATGGTAAATCGGCGCCGGGGTGAACACTCCACATCGATGCACGCTGATAGATCCACAGAGCCGCAAAGGACAGGGGTAAAACAGTTGCCTTGGGTTGTTTTGAAGTCACAACAGCAGCCATAGATAAAACTATCCAAATATACTACTGCACGAATGAGATTGCACAGGCACTAACACAATGGGTTCCTTAAAAACACATCGTTCATTCACTAACACGCATGCACGCCTCGCCTTGACATGGCAGCCGCCATTGCACACGTGCTGTGCGCAACTACGGCTGACTACGGTCGCAGTTTTATGTCCTTCCCACCTGCCGTGTTTCCTTCTCTGCGATACTGCTCTTCGATGTCAATGAATATTACGGCCTTTTATATGCGATATCAAGTTAGCAATTTAGATTAAATGTTTAACATTTACTTTATGCGCACTTCAACAGAAGATACGACACTGACGAAACTTCAGCGGCAAACAAATATGGTTGTTCGTAAGCTGACCGGGCACCGCGATCTGACAGCTGGTTTGTTAGCGTTTTTCTTTTTTTTCGCGGGGGAGTATTCTCTGTGCTGTAAACACTAGCTGTTTCCTCGACTCATCGCGACGAGGCTCAGTGAAGCAAAATTGGCAAGACCATGTAGGCGCACGTCGCTTTTGTGTATGTCGCTGAAAGATGGTGCGCTGAAACTAATGCAAACGTGCACAATCTGCTGCACAATTGTACAGCAGAATTTTTAATTATTCAGTGATTAATTAGAAACACCTCTCTGTGCAAGCAAGCGGTCCGCTAGTCTAATTTTTTCTCCATTAACTTTCACCAGTAAACAAGAGCTGCGGAATCTAGCAGTACATGTTGTATCAGACCAGCAACAATCTGCATAAGGCCAATAGGACCTATTAGTCTAATAGAGAAACTAGTAGACACGCAACACTGCTTGTAAAAGACTAATAAGTCTAATGCACACGGCCTCTTGGTCTTATAGGTAAATGAGTACGAGTAATAGAAATTTCTATTGGTGTAATACAAAACTGATGTATTAGACTAATTATTACAAACTTCTATTAGAATGTTTGCTAGGATTGCTAAAACTGCCAAACTTTATTGCTCAGTATAAGTAGGACTAGCTTCTGCGG
Organism: Dermacentor silvarum; assembly: GCF_013339745.2. Taxonomy (NCBI): domain Eukaryota; kingdom Metazoa; phylum Arthropoda; class Arachnida; order Ixodida; family Ixodidae; genus Dermacentor; species Dermacentor silvarum. The sequence goes on along the minus strand of NC_051154.1, from coordinate 101,320,554 downwards.
TCTTAGCAAATACTGCATGTTACTTGCTTTCATTTAAACTTCTGGTCACCATTTCATTTGGATTCAAACTGGAACCAGTTGCTACCAGAACAACTGGCCAATGTGTAAGTTGGTTCCAGTTGCTACTGATACAACTGGTCAAAGTTCCAGTAATAGAATCCAACTGGAACCAGTTGATTCCAGTACAACTGGTGAAAGTTCCAGTTGCCTCTCTACTGGAACCATTTGATTCCAGTACAACTGGTCAAAGTTCCAGATGGATCCCAACTGGGTCCAGTCACTCCCAGTATAACTGGAAATTGTTCCAGTTGGATCCCAACTGGGACCAGTTGGTTTCCAGCTGGAACCACTTCATCCCAGCTGATCCCAGTTGGATCCCAGTTGGAAATTTTCACCTGGGGCCGTCTTTGTGTATATTGTAGCGTACCGTTGCGTTGCCCGAGGCCAAGTTTTGGAAACGCGAAGTCGCCCGTGTATTTGTGCTGCTAAATAAAGTGCAGGAAATAATGCCCGGAAATGGCGGAATGCTTGGAAATCGGATGTTTTCATATTTTATGGTATTGTTTGGGATGAGTTGGGTATTTTCTACGCCATGTATGGAAAAGCGAATTGCTTTTGTTTGTACTTCCGCCTATTCACCGCTTTTGCACGTTTCGCCTCTACACGCAGTATTCCCATAGAAGAAAGGTATTCCTATGTCTAAATACAAAAATGACAAATGCTTTATAACATGCTTGTAATTTACTTTTTTTGATGAACGCAGAAAAAGCGCGGAACGAGCTTTTATATAGATCAAAATAAATATTTCCTCATTTCACAAGGGGTCTTGCGTGCACTTTGTGAAAGTGCACGTGGCACAGATTCGATGGGACTTGACAAGATAGTTCGCAATCATTTTTACCAAATAATAAACCGATTCCACACGAAGACCGTGCGCGGTCAGCAAAAGAAGGGGGGGGGGGGGCAGCCGGCGTGCTAGCTAGCGCTCAAAATGCGTGCGCCCAAAACCGAAAACGGAAGTGATTGATGCCGACCGCTTGACGCGTTGCAGTCAATAGGTGAGGCTATTGATGAGAAAATGTATTCCGGAAACAAAGAAGGTTAGAAGATAATCTATTCTCATTGACGCAGTGTATTGAAATAGCAGAAAAGGAACACAGGTTCCTATGGCTCGCATTTTTGGATATCAAGGGAGCCTATGACAGTGTAATCCAAAAGGATTTGTGGGACATACTGGGCACTATAGATGTGGAAGATGAAGTTATCTTTTAAAAAATATCCATAAAAGTAACAAGGTGCTTATAAAATGGGAAAACAAGGTATCTGAGCCTATAGAGATACAGCAGGGGTTTAGGCAGGGGTGCCCTCTGTCACATTTGTTGTTCATGCTGTATTTACAAGGATTAGAGAAAAAATTAGAGAGGAGCGGACTTGGCTTCAACCTTTCCTTTTCCAAGCAAGGAGAATGGATTAAACAGTCATTTCCAGGACTGATGTATGCGGATGACATTTTACTTATGGCTGACAGCAAGGAAGACTTACAGGGATTAATGGACATCTGTGGTAAAGAGGGAGATAGCTTAGGTTTGAAGTTTAGTAAAGAAAAATCGGCAGTCATGACTTTTAATGATAATCAGGGCAGCGAGCATAGAATACAGGAGGTTACGCTGGAGGTGGTGGATAAGTACAAATATCTTGGAGTGTGGATAAACAATGGGGCTGAGTACCTAACGGAACATGAAAAATATGTGACGGCTAAAGGTAGCAGAAATGCAGCTGTGATGAAAAATAGGGCACTGTGGAATTACAATAGGTACGAAGTGGTGAGAGGGATTTGGAAAGGGGTGATGGTCCCTAGTTTGACTTTCGGCAACGCGGTCCTGTGCATGAGATCAGAGCTTCGAGCAAGGTTGGAAGTTAAGCAGCGAGGGGTAGGTAGACTGGCTCTGGGAGCACACGGAAATACACCGAATAGGGGGGTACAGGTTGACATGGGATGGACGTCATTCGAGGGCAGGGAAGCTAGCAGCAAGATAGAATTCGAGGAGCGATTGAGAGAAATGGCAGAAAAGCGGTGGGCAAGGAGAGATTTCAGTTATTTGTACATAAGGAATGTTGACACAAAATGGAGGATGACCAGAGAATTGTCAATCAAATATTTGTACTGCAGGAGGGGTGCAAACCAGGAAACAGCGGTTAAGAAAAAGGTTTAAGAAACAGAGAGGGGTTTATGGAAAACAGGGATGCAGACGAAATCAGCACTGGGAACATACAAAACTTTCAAGCACGAAATTGCCAAAGAAAATATCGATGATAATTCTAGGGGAAGCTCTTTGTTGTTTGAAGCCAGGACAGGAGTATTGTGGACTAAGATGTACCGAGTCAACTACCAAGGTATAGACACGTTGTGCTGTGCATGTGGAGAGGAAGAGGAAACGGCTGAACACCTCATACTTTTCTGTAACGGGCTTAACCCTACAGTGCAAAACGGGGCTGATTTTTTCAAAGCATTTGGGTTTAGGGACAGTGGAGGCGAAATAGATTTCAAGTGGGTAGAAATAACCAAACGGAGGTTATCTGATTGGTGGCTAAAATCAAGGCAAGGGTGAAATTTCACCCTCCACAAAGTACAAAATATGTTTATAATCAAGGCTAGGCGGCGTGTGCCACCGCCTCATTTAAAGGGTTCAGCCTCATCCATCCATCCATCCATCCATCCGAGGTGTAAACTCGTAAAGGCTCATGGGAAACGTTGTCTGCTCGGCACTTCCGGTTCAACTGCTGACAGTTCCGGCGCGCGATTTTCCGTTTCACGGGGCCGTTCGCGCTTGCTCTCTCTGCACTTTCATCACAAGGTATCGCGTACGCTGCAAATATCTAGAGCCTGTGATGGTCGCATGGATGACTTACCATTATATCTGAGCATAGGCAGTCCTTTAAAATATTTTTTTTTCTAGCCGAATCGACCGCACACGTGAATTAGGTATGCGTGCTGTCGCGGGATTATCATGAATGACGAGTCGCACTTTCTTGTTCTCAAGTGAATTCAGTTCGAATCAACGATGTGAGTGATCTTTTAACATTTCAATTGTGAATATCAGATTTGTGCTAGAGCCCGTCGTATACACTAACGTGTTTGCCTTTCGTAGTCCTTGATAAATCGCATTGAGCAAGCACGCACTGCTAAGAACCCTGACTTTCCTTAAAAAAGAAAAAAACCTTCCACACGTTTAGCTTTTTAAACTTTTATACCACTGATATTGTAGATGCTTGGACAAGTTGATATGACACACTAGGAATTTTATATCATTTTACTGCACCTTTATAGGTTTTGCGACATTTATCATGCATGTGTTGTTTTCTAACAACTTGCTGTCCACGTTACTGATAATATTTCACGGAACATGCTTAATAACCAAACGTTAACCACGCGGTCAGCATGGTTTAACAATGTTTTAACATAGTATCTCTTTCTGCAACTTCACCAAAACATTTGTTATAAAAGTCTAGAGAAAAATAGAACACATTTTAACGCCATCAAAGCTGCAGTATACCCCTTGTGTTTGGGACACTTTGTGATAGTTATGTAAGATATGGAACGTGAGGTATGCTAGAAGCGTTCGTCGACTGCAGTTGACTTCCGCGCATGCTTGAGTCTGCCTTAATATTCTTTCGACGCCTCTTTATAAGTAATATTGCAGCTTTGTGACCATTAGGTTAATGTTTCTCGTCTTGTGCACCTTTCACAAAATATACGAGAAAAATTACGGTCCACGCCTTTTAAATCTTCCCACTACACCTTGCTCACCTTGCATCGAGCACTAAATTAAGGTCGCTATACTTTGGAAGGTATTCGCTTAAATGTTGTTCCAAGACATTCGTGCCAAGAAAAAGCTGTGGATTGGAACCGCCTGCGCGCCTCTAATGCCTCCACTATTCAACCATGCATGTTTGATCAAATCAGTCTAGTGAAACTTAGATGTAATTAGCAAAAAAAAAATCAGATGCCTATTCCACTACTGTGCCAGCGAGGCTGCTTTTGTGGTGGGTTCTGTCGTTGGCACGAACAGAATTCACTTGAGAACAAGAAAGTGCGATTCGTCATTCAAGATAAACTTGCGACTGTGACAGCACGCATATCTAATTCACGTGTTTGGTCGATTCGGCTAGAAAAAAATATTTTAAATGCCTGCCTATGCTCAGGTATAATGGTCAGTCATCGATGCGACTGTCACGGGCTCCAGATATTTGCAGCGTGGAAGATACCTTGTGAAGAAAGTGCACAGAGAGCAAGCGCAACCGACTGACAACGCCAACGGAGAATCGTGTGCCGGAACCGTCAGCGGTTGAACTGGAAGCGCCGAGCAGACGACGTTTCCCATGAGCCTTTGCGAGTTTACGCCTCATCTATTCAGCTGCTGGGCTCTGAGAGAGTGTCCGCTCTTGCTGAACTCCTTTCTCTATGGCCGCATGCCGCACATGAAGCGGCTCAGTTGGTTCTTTATTCTATGGCAGCACGATGTAATCTGTGTAGTTGGTTCTTTATTCTATGGCCGCACAATGTAATCTGTGTAGTTGGTTCTTTATTCTATGGTTGTACAGCCTCGGTAGAGCTGGAACGGGGGATGTTAAGCGGTCACATATGTAGTTCAAAGCAAAATCGAATGCCGCCAAGCTATCACATTGTCGCTGATAAACGAAGTCTTCTTACTACTCAAAGCGTCAGTGGAGAAGAACTTGACTATTCGAAGTGTTGAAGTGCCGTAGCGCAAGCTTCAACCCTGCAGAAACACGTGTGAGTTTTCGCCGCAACCAGAGACGAATTTATTCGAAAATTTGCCTTGGTGACTCGGTGCTTTGCAGGTCGATTTTTTTAAATTTACGTGAGACGTGGCTCTGTTGCGAAGTCGTCGTTGCCATAGAGAGTGGAACGAACGTTTTCTGGATTACAAATACAGAAAACGAAGGTAAAAAACAAAGTGCTGCACGTTTAACGGGAATCGAATGAATGAGTGAATGTAACTTTATTTGACGATGTTGGCATTCACCTTTTTGTAAACCATGTGTGTGTTGCTGCAAATGAAGTGAATCAAAGTAGTCGGCGTTTGAAGACATTCTTTGTCACCGTTTCGTTTATGTGCATTTCGTTTTGTTTGCGATTGACAGTGTCCGAACATGTAATGTCACTGTTACCAACGTTTCGACAAGGGGACTCGTTCTGATCAGGGCAGCAACCGAAAAGGCAGTTGCTGCCCTGATGAAGACGAATCTACTTGTCGAAACGTGGGCTTCAGCGACATTCCTTGTTCGAACACTGTTAATAAACTTCAAGCCTTCAGCTTCTTGTCAGCCTCTCTCTTGTTCAAGTTTTGATATTGTTCGTTAGCTGTCGCAACAAAATGTCTGTCGTTTGCAAGGACTGGCAGTTAGTAAAATAAAAACGCACACATCGTCAGTAGTAGTCATAGAGATGGAATAGGCTAACAGTATATCAAGATATACCATGAATAATTATGCATCATAGTCCTGTTGAGTTTGTTACCCAACTTGTGTGTTTGTGTTGTGCCTACGTGTGTGATGCTAGCAGTGTACCGATAAATCTAGCTTTACAAGTATGCCTCAGCTTCCCTGCTTGTGCACCCTGATACTTGAAGCCAGTTTGCGAGAGATAGAGGCACCGAAAATATTGCCTGTTGGTCACCTTGGGCTACATGTTGAGCTGAAAAGGACACAAATGTCAAGTTTCCTTTCCTGGACTTTCAGATGCAGTAATCTTTTATTGAATAAATGAAAAATGTCTTCATAATAAAATTAAAGTTTAACTTTCCTCGACCTGTCGTTGCCAAAATCTTCTGTGTCATTAAGTACTGCTTAGGAAATTTGACAGTGGTATCACCTTTGAATCTCTGAATTGAAGTTTTACTAAACTTGTGCGGTCAGTAAAGTATATTGTCTGCTACGCCGTGAGTCTAATTCAACTGACATAGTTTGACTCAGTGTAGCTTTTATGCCCTTCTGCAGTGCTGCAGCTTCTGCAACCTATCCACCTAATTTGACATATCTTCTTTAATATCACTTTGATAACCTTCTGTTCTACCGCAGCTTCTTCAACATGATGACCACAGAGATCATCCGCGAACTGGGCGAAGACCCTGACAAGGTATGCAGTCGCGAGGAGCATATCGTGCTCAAGCTCGAGAATCCGTGGCCGATTTCGACGTCCTCGTCTTCATCTTCGACACTGCCAGAACTCCCGAAGGGCCTGTCCCATAACGGTGATGGGCGTCTCATCACCACCACTGCCGACGCCTTCGTGGAGAACTGCAGCTTCCTCTGTGAGCACCGTGTAGTTGGAGCGCTGTTTGCTGGCTGTGCGTCGTTTGACAAATGCAGACCGTTGGGCGCTGCAACACGGGCTGTCCTCTCCGACGTTCAAACGCTCGTAATTGTTCACAATCAGGACTTTGTGCGAACCCTGGTCGACCTGTTCCGCTCGGTTGAGGTGCTTGTCCTGCACCACGACATGCGGCTGCAGGTGTCGGAGGAAGACTGGGGCGACATTGACGGTGCCCCGCCACAGCTGAAGCGCCTCATCGGCAGCACGCCAGCGTTGGGAATGCAAAACCTTTTCCTGAGCAAGATGACTATCTTTGGCCTGCTCAGTAATTGCCCCTATGTGAGTTGCACATTCTTGGCTCATTACTTGGTGACTAGAGGTTCAAGCGTTTTTTGGTCCTGACCATTTACCCATGTTTCGGTCATTCCGGTCAAGAACCGTTTCGTGCTTTCAACGCCGCACAGAAAAAAACACTCATGGGAACTAATGCATAGTGATTTATTTCCGAAGAACTTTCTCCATTCTCGAAGCTCTGGTAGAGTGTACAATCTCCAACCATAATCATATTAGGGGTGATTGATTTCTCTAGAGTGCGTCACTGCTTCTGTCTCAGGACGCTTGCTGGTTGTCAGTAGGCAGAAGATAGTGTATTTTCATGATTCTAACGTGCACCTTTTTCGAATAGGAAGTGCGTTGAAATTTGCATTCGGGTTACAGTCTTAACTAATTATACTGATAACCAAAAATGAAACTAATTCATGTATAGTAGTGGGCTTTCATGTCCAGGCAGAGAGGTGTACTACCAAGCCTATTGCTAAACTCTGCAGACCAAAAAAAAAAAAAAAAAGTGATCTTGTGAAAATTGAAGAAAAATAAAGCAGCAGTAGCACAAAATCATTTGAAGCTGTTGGCATGAAAATTCCAGTTACTGAATGAAACTACAGTATGAAACCTTGACTATAAAGGGAACACCTATACCTGCCGACTCTTTAAAATTTGTGATGAATTTACGAATTCGGGATCGTTCTATGACTTTACGGATGTTGCATCACGAAGACGGTTGTGAACAGTCTATTCATGAAAAAAAAAAAAAAAGTTGATTTTGTCATGAAAATGATGTCAGAGGAAGGGGCAGCACTAGATTGCAAAGTATGCATATGAGAAATTGTGATGCTAATGGACTGCTAATAATACTAATTGAATCGAAAGAACGCTAATTGCAGAATACATTCAACACTCCCCCTCGTTTGTGAAGTCTGCGGCATGTTTACAAATTCTACAGTTCACAAGTTAGCAAGTATGGTTTGCACAAAAGACTTCTCGTGGGGATGCTCCCCCTTTTTCCCTCAACACTACCTCCCGAGCAGCAAGGTCGCGTGCTGCCGCCGCACAAATGCATGTTTTAACGTTGTCCATTTCTACCTCCCCGGCCATATGGAGCATTCCTAGCATTCGGGAAGAAACGCTCCCCCGTCCTCATGAGGACATTTATGGGTCGCACTGCCTGATGAAGGCATGACGGTACGTGATGCGCTTTCCTTGCAGTGGAGAGGCAGATTTCTCCCTCATGTGAATACCCCTGAACATTCTTTCCTGAAATTTTATCCAAAGCTCATAAGTAAAAATGAACAGGCATGTGCAATCGTCGGTTTAAAAATAAAGGAAGAAAAGTGACCTGCTGGTGAAACTTGTGTTTTCTTTTCTTAAAACATTAAATTATGTGGCTTTATGTGCCAAAACCTCGATCTGATTATGAGGCACGCCGTAGTGGGGACTCCGGAATAATTTGGACCACCTGGGGTTCTTTAACGTGCACCTAAATCTAAGTACACGGGTGTTTTCACATTTCGCCCCCGTTGAAGTGCGGCCGCTGTGGCCGGGATTTGATCCCGCGACCTCGTGCTTAGCAGCCCAACACCATAGCCACTAAGCAACCACGGCAGGTTTTTCTTTTCTACAGCTGTGCGAGCTGCAGACGTCATTGCACGAGATCCTGAGCCCAGCCAATCCACTGGTGAGCATGCTGCTGGCGGTGCACCCCTCCCTCCACACTACGCGGAGCCTTACTCTCGGGGAGGGTGTTGAGCGCCTGGATGGCATGACTGGCATCTTCTGGGACATCACGCGAGGACACATGGACCAGGCTAACAAGTTCTTTCTCAACCTGCGGCGCATTCAGGTTGGACTTTCCACCTCTTCACTTCCTGGTTTTGGGTTTCTGTTGTTTATTTACTTGTGTACCTAATACTGGCTTCGCTATATAGTTGGATTAGCCCATTGGCTACCAAATATAACGCATGCCTCGGGGCTCTCTGTACCGATTATTTTTGCTGCATATGGGCGCTACGCAAACTTCCGCTGCTGCGGATGCTAAGTAGTGTGTTGTTCTTTACCTGCATAAATTTTTCGAAATTCCTGTGCCAGATAGTACAATTCTAACCTTCCATCTAACTTTCTCGATGATGCGGCCATTACTTCTATGACAAACCAAAATGCTTAATTGAATAATTCACATAATTACACTAAATAATTCTTTAATTACTTTACGGCACTACATTGCACTGGCCATGCTTGAACAATGCAAAAATGCTGTTACCTGAAAATCGCAGATTGTTTTAAAAAGTGTTTTCACGTTCTCAAGTGATGGTGTCCGCAGGGAATGTCTAGTTTAATTTTTGGTTAGGTTAGGATATGGAGCTGTCTTCTACATGTCACATTGGCGCTAGTGCTGGGAACTGTGGAATGTTGCAGGCCCATAAAAAATGGCATGGTACACAGTGGTATCTTCGCTTCAATGGAATTCGCTGCAGTGATGCAGTCAAGCTTTACTGTCAGAAATGGTCTGAAAATTGGATTTCTTTTGTGCAGGTGACCACAACCCACAGCCAGACTATTGCTGCCATTGGTATCTTTGAACAGCTTACTGATGTCTCGTTAATGTTCATTGCACAAGGCACGTTGGGCTCATTCCAAGGGCTTGTTGAGAACACACTCAAGCGCCTCCAGCTCGAGCACCTGTCACTCAAGTTTGTCAAGGACGTCAGTCTTCGTGCTGTCGCCGAACACTGGCCGCGCCTGCAGACCTTGTCGCTCGCTGAATGCTCCGTCGTTGACTACGATGTCGACGATATTTTGCCAGGATCATTTGCAGGACTTGTCAAGCTGCAATTGGGATCAAAAATCACGATCCATGCACTCGAGGTGCTGCTGGGGACGGCAAGACGACTTGTTTCGCTGCAGCTCGAAGGGGATCTCCTGGTGGCGTCGTTCGTTATCTGCAGTTTGCTCTTCTCGTTCCTAAGGCTCGAACGCCTTGTGCTCGGCACCAAGCAATCGTTGCCGGCGCTGACCTTGACCGGAAATAACTTGCGGTACCTGATCAAGGCGCTGCCCGCGCTCCAGTATGTGGCGACCGACAGCTACGACCTGCGGGTGTTTTTTGAAAACTACATGCCATGGGTGACGCTTGGGTGGGGCCACTGCACGACCTGTGCCGCCGAGTTCCCACTTGTTGATGCGACTCAGAGGGAGTTTTGGCAGAAGGTAGTGACACCGTGCAAGCGGAGGAAGTGAATGGGGTGGTCGACTTGCATCCCTGATCAGAAATGACATAAAGCGGCAATCACTTGTGTCCTGGCCAGACACAGCTGTTTTTGGGACACAACATGCTCCAGCTCTGGTGTTAGAACGCTGGTGTTATCTCTGACCACCACGTACTTGGTCAGTGCAGCAGATATGGCTATACGACATTGGCTCGGCCACCTCAGTCCCTACAAACTTCCGAGCTGCTGTTCCTCTTGTGAACTAGGATTCATCTTGTTCACGGTTGTGCCTTGTGTTAGAGCTGGGTGCAGTTGTGAATGCTGTGTTAACTTCTGACAATATACCTGCTCCTTATGGCTATTTTTTTTTTTTTATTTGTGTCACTGGAGAGTATTGTACCATATTTTAAGGTTTTTCAAGTTCAAGATGTAGCGGTTTCCAGAAAGGGCATATCTTGTCTTCAGATGCAGCCTCTCTACAATGTATTTTGCATTGTGCTAAAGTGTACCTCTGTTTTTTTTTGTGTGTGTGTGTGTGTTTGCAGTCAGACATGTGTATGTTGAGTACGCATGTGTGACTCAACTTCAGAAATTGGGGCAGTAGATAGCACACTTTGTTACAACTGGTTATTTAAATGCTGTAATTATAAACAGACTGTTATTTCTATTGACGCATTTGCTGTAGTGGAGTTGAACATCCAAATGTTAGAAATCAGTTGGAGTTGATTGAATCTCACGAGCTAGACGGCACTTACTGTTAGCTATTTGACGGGATCATAGTCATATTTACAAGACGAGCAACACAGGCCAAACAAGTTTGTGCACAATGATGTACCCCATGATGATTGTGATTGTGTTTGGTGACATGTCATGTCCCAAAGTGTACCTACTGTGTAGGAGTGCCTTTTCTTGTTTATTCGTGCATATTTGTTATGATTAACTTTAAATGATATCCACACTTATAAATTAAGTGATTTTGTGTTGGAAGAAGAAATGAATTGCTGTATAACAGTGATCAGTGCTAAGCTTGTTCCTATGAATTACTTTGTGATATAATTACTTTAATAAATAGTGATTTAAACTGAAAAAGTAACTATAAGAGTGATTAGAGCTGGGGTGCATTCGTGAATGCTGTGTTAACTTTTGACAATATACCTGCTCCTTATGCCTATCTTGTTTCTTTTTTTTTCTTTTCATTTGTGTCACTGGAGACTATTGTACCATATTTTAAGGATGTTCAAGTTCAAGATGTAGCTGTTTCCAGAAACGGCATATCTTGTCTTCAGATGCAGCCTCTCTACAATGTACTTTGCATTGTGGTAAAGTGTACCTCAGGTTTTTTTTGTGTGTGTGTGTTTGCAGACACACACGTGTATGTTGAGTGCACCTGAAGGTAGACTGTTTACAAATGGGCTGCACATTGCCTCGAAGCCACACCGGGGCTTCACCGGATGGAAGCGCTTGGAGTGGTGTTAACTGCATATGTGAAGCAAATTTGTTTTTGTAGCCTTGCCTTGCGTGGCATTCATGCAAACTCACTAGAGTTAAAACTCGATCCAACAAAACCCGATTTTATGAAGTTCCCAATCTAATGAAATTTCCATTCCCCGGCAGGTAGCCATAGGGTTCAATGTTGTCATCAACCCGAATTAACAAAACTAATCGCCACCAAATCCAATTTAACAAAGTTTTTCCTGAAATAAATGAGTAAGATATGAGGTGATTTCTTTCTTATTTTTACAGAGATGTATTTTTTTCTTAAAGCATGCTCTCTAATGCTATTGCGTTAAAACATCTGGCCGCCCTAGTCATGGTCTTTACATCCGTGTCTTTGCATATCAGCAGCCTGTCATAACTTCATGTGACCTGGCCTGTATTGCACATCACCCATTGTACAAACAATTCTGTCCCCACTCGCGGACTTTTCACATGTGCAGGTGTGGGTTAGTGGCAAATACAATGTCGCGGTAGCTTTTGTGTGTCGCTACGTTACAATTTTAGATTTCGAAGGGCTGAAAAGTCCCTTTCTCAATTTTACAAACTTCCCGATTTAACGAAATAATTCGAGTGTGGTCATCGCTTAGTTAAATTGGCTTTCAACTGTATTTTGGCAAATCAGTTCAGCGGAATCCCCGGAGGTGGAGGAAGTATGAAAGGGAAAAATGTTTGTCCCCCAAATGTAGCACGAAGCTTGCAAAGGAAACCCATATGGGTTTCTCAGAAAGAACGCTTTTTGGTTGAAGAAAGGTTCGTCCTGGTCCAGGAATTTTTCCTCCACTGCGAAGCTTCCTTTGCGAGAAACCTGTGTGGGGTTTCCTGGGCCACATTTGGATGGATGACAATTCTTCCCTTTCAAGGTCACTAATGTAAAGCTTTGAACCCTTTCCTCGACTCTGCTAAGTTGCGTGCAGCGCCGCCCACCTCTTGTCACTCTGCAGTGCCCCAAAAGGAGCCAGTGGTCCACTGTGCAGTACCACACACCCAGACATTTTGCTGCTGCTAGAGCATGGCAACTTTAGCCAGGCAGTGCTGCCACTCCAAGCCCATCCGTTTGCTGCTGCATGACGTGCAATGGCAGTTGATGTGACCCTTAGCTGTGCCTTGTATACTGTGACCAACCACTGGGAAACTGACACCCTTTAGCATCACCGACTTTAGCATCACTGGGCAGCCATTTAGAAAATACAGGAGGCTGTGGTAGGGTTTACTGTAGCCCAAAGGGTCAGGTAGATGCAGCCCGCTTTTGGGCACTCGCCTATGGGTATTAATAAGAATATGTGCAAGAATAGGCAAATAGCAAGAGTTCTGGGCTCTGCATAAGTTTGCAACATGGAGGAGGTCAGCGGTTAGTAGAGCATTTGAGTGATTGTGAATCGATATCATAGTGATGCCATGACATGTTCGTGATGCTGCCAACTGTCAAAATAATGGTTAATTTTTCTCAAACCACAACAGCCTTTCGAACTACCCGCAAGTGTGATGAGTGGGAACGACCTGATACCCATTTTATTGGCTTCCTGTCATCTGCAGTGCTGTCTATCGTGATTTTGCCAGTCTTATGGTTGGTCACTTGTGATACTCTCTCTAGGGCTGCTGTATGTGGTGAAGGATAGAGAAGGGAAAAAAAAAAAAAAGATTGCAAACAGTCGGCAGAATTTCACTATCCACCGAAATTGGCATGCTGCTTAGAAATGGCAAATGTTTGGTGCACCACTCCAAATCCGCCTCACCAGCTTAGACATGTGCAGGTGACTGAAGCTGCATTAGGTTTAGATGGGCAGTTGGCAGGAGAATCTGCCTGCTGCCATGCTTATTGTAACATTAGCTCTTATACTGTGATTTAGGAATTAGTTTCCTATTGCAATGTGTTGTAATGGCATGCTCTTTAAGAGCAACTAGAATGGCACACATTTGCAGTATAGATACTTCATTTCGAGTAACCCCTGGTGAGAATCACTACAATCCAAAGTGTACATTCCAGTCAACTGTTAAATTTAAACCATACTTAGTAATGAAGTCAGTATAACTCAAGACACTTCTAGTTTGGTGACAGAGAAAAATGGCTTATAGTAAGCATTGGAATTGCATCTGTACAATGGAAATATGGTTTGTGTGCCTAAGCCCCGTATTCTCAAGCAATCCTTGACTCTTGAGTTCTCCACTCCCCTGTGTTGAGCACGCTGCGACCCCTCGACGGAAGACTCTGTGGTCAATAATTGCCATGGTGAAATGAAACAAGTAGGTTTAATTTAAACCTCTTTGTGTATCAATGAAGCACAGTGATCATTTCTCTCAAAGGGTGGTGCTGCCATCCACTTTCTTTTAGAGTGTCTTTTAGCGAGCGCATCGAGGCACCCTACTTTCTTTAGTCGAGGTGGAGTGTTGAGTGGAGGGATGTAATGTCATATTTCAGTTCTCATTGGTTGCCCAATAATATCTGGCTGCTTCCGTTAAATGTGAACTGTACTGTACCCTGGCCTTCACACATGGTTATACCAATGCTCAAAAGAAAATGTGCCTTCTGTTTTCTGTGAACAGTTACAAATACCCAGCAGTACTGCAGAGACTTATATGGCACTCTTCTGCCATTCGATCCATTGTACTATCAAGTCTCTTCAAATTCCAGCTGTGTACATAAAGCTTTTCTGATGTGCTTCTTCCTAGGTACCCACGGGAATTTCCTTAAATAAGTGACAGACAATGAGCTAGAGGTATAACTCAAGAAAAAAAAAAGGAATGCTGCAATTTTCACTAAACCTTGCAGCCGCTATTCTATCAACGTCAAGGACAGCATAAAACATAAGGTTTCCATTCACCCATGCCCTCCACCCAGAGATTCGCGGCATGATTTCATGCTCTCAACCACCGTGCTCTTGGCCGTAGTACTACAGTGTAGTAGTACCTAGGCAAAGCCAGATATTCAAGGGGCAAAACCCCTCTTTCGCACTAACTTGTACTCGTGCCTGCGCACCAACGTCTGGCGATCCCTCGAAAGACCGTCTCGTGGCATTGGCTGGTTGTGAGCGCTTGAAATACTAGGTTTCTGGGACGCCTAAAATGGACACAACACAGGAACGCTGGCTATTGCAATTTTCGTAAGCGAACATTTTGTGTTTCGGCCAGAGACTAACCTTTCTCAAAAAAGGCAAAGCTGTTCAATTGGAAGAATAGATTGTTCTGCTAGTCTGCTAATTCTGCTAGTTTTGAGATAGGTCAGTCTCTGGCCAGAACGTTGAAAGTTGATAATAAACAGTGCTTTTTTTTTTTTTTTAAGAAGGGCATCAACTTTTCAGTTTACACACACACGCACAACTAAAAAATAAATAACTTCAAGGTAGAGGTATCTATGGTTGCCGCAAAGTTATACCAATTGATAAGCTTTCAAAAGTTACGTTTTGGCCAGAGGCTAACCTTTCTCAAGACAGGCGAAGCTGTTCAATGGAAAGAATAGTTTGTGCTGCTAGTCTGCTAATTCTGCTAGTTTTGAGAAAGGCCGGTCTCTAATCAAAACGTTGACAATAACCTGTTTTTTTTGTTTGTTTTTTTTCAAGATGGGCATAAACTTTTCAGTTATATATATATATATATATATATATATATATATATATATAAACACGCAGGCACACACATGCACAACCACTCTCTCTCTTTCTCTCCTCAGAAATAAATTTCGAGCTATGCCACTTGCTGCAAGTACCTTGGCCAGCTTTAGGTCTCCATGTACAAGTTGATATGAGCACTAGTTACCGTATTCACTCGCATAATAAGCGCACCCCCAACTTTAGTCGTCAAAATTTTATATTTTTTTCTCCCACATAATAAACGCGCCCTGAACTTGCTGCCGTGAAGTAGGAGAAAGACGGCAAGATTCGGCATCCGATATCGCGTCCCGCGGGCACGATTGTACAGGACGCCGTATTGTACGCCGAATCGTACCTTGTGTCTCCCATGTTTCTTCCGATAGCAATCGTAAGGACACTCCAGGCGCATTTTTGCCGTCGGCGCCGACGATAGTGGCTCTATCTCCTGCGTTCGAGGGGGGAAAGCGGGGAGAAAACGCGCCGTATTTTGTCGCATGCATGGTTTTATTCTATGGGGAGGGGAGAGGGGGGTGGCGGCGCAGCAACTTTGCATTGTGCGGCCTCGCGTGCCCTATCTTCAAAGCGATCGGCGTTGGGGGCTCCAGGTGCGATGGTACCTTATACCTTTGTGCGTGCTCCGTTATCACCGCTCAGTTAGCGTTAAAGCGATACACGGTACGAAGATCACTTAGCTCGCTGTTGCTGCTGCGTTTGCTCACGCCAGCGTTCTTACTGCAAATGTCTGCAGTCATTGAGTGTGATTTGTTTATGTTTGCCTGTGCACGCTGACACAATGCTGGTTAAATTACTTTGCAAGTTTATACGGCCGATAAAACTATTATCCTTACTTCGTATAGCTGTCTACGCATTTGCTATCGCAATTGATGGTTCGCCTTTTGGGCAAAACTGCGACTTTTTTTTGAGATGGCCGCAGAAAAAAATCGCTCAAAATTTTACCCCGCATAATAAACGCACCAACCAACTTTGCGCATATTTTTCGGGAAAAAGAAGTGCATTCATTATGCAAGTAAATACAGTATGTTCTCGTATTGCACCAATTATGTAAATGTAATGCTACAGCTGGTTTTGTTTTACCAATTATAACTTTTGTTTTCACTGCCAGGTTCATATGTATATTTATATGTTCTTACAGGCAAGCCATTTTCATGCGAAGCCTGCACCCAACCCAAGCCAAGTTTTTTGTCCAAGAAACATATCAGCGCCACCAACGAGGCCAAACCATTCAGACTGGCGTCGGTTGAGAGGCATCAACGAAGCCTGCAAGAATTTAAAAAAAAAAGGTACCTGGCACTTTGGCTTAGCAACCAAGCAGTCTTGCTTGGTTTCTAAGTAAGACTGGTTACCAAATTTCAAATACAATACCATCACTCCATCCCGTATTTCTCAAAATTGCATACCACATCTTTTTCATCATAATGCTGTTATACGAGCAGTCGAACAAATTTTTCAGACACCGAGAGGATCGTGAAAATGAAATGGCCTGTATAACGAAGGACTAATTAGGTCCCGATTGAATTCCTACCTTCCATGTGTAATGTCAACGGCTGTAGAAAAACGACCACTGCAACGAATTTCCCTGTACAACAAACAAATTTAGATGTCCCCGACGTCTTAATTTTTGCTTCACAACGAATGTTATATAGCGTATTGCCACTGCCTTCCGCAGATGCCACTGTGCTGCCCTCCGCGCTAGCACTAACAGCAGTGCCAGCGATGCATCTGACGAGTGTGCTGATGGACAGTAAGTCTTAAGCCCTGCTGCACTGCTCTGGGAATTGCTCAACTCGTACAGTGCATGTTGTAACACAGTACCGGGTGCAACGGCTAACAAATGCACTGCAGGTTATGACGACGTGACGATGTAATCATAACTGACAATGTATTCGAAGTCATCTAGGACGGAGAGGACACGAATGCCAAAAAGAAAAAAATAACAGTGGTGATAAGCCTGTGAACGAACCGAGAATTTTGATCTCGGGGGAAGGTGATAGTGGCATTTGATGATGTGCAGCTTTACCTTGCATCACTCCCATGTCTCGCCGCAGAGTATACCTTGAACCTTGGCGAAGTAATATTGGCTGCAATTACAGATTCTATCAGACGAAGTGTGCACAGAAAACATTATCGACTTATTTCACTGAGTTTCTCTTCAACTCATGTTAAGGGGGGACGCGGCTTTCACATCGCGAAAAATGGCAAAAAAATCGATTTTTTGAAAATCACATTTTCAGTTTCTGTAACTCTTATTCTATCTGATTCCGAAATATCATCACTGAAAACCAAGTAGAAGTGCTCTAAAAAAATTGTTGTATCAGCCAAGGTGCCGAAAAATTGCGCGGAAATCGCGAAAGAACGGCGTTTTTCAAGCCACGATATCTCCGGAACGGCGCAGCCGAGCGCCGCCATCTTGGTCTCGTTGGAAAGCGCATTTCTCCGTCTTCAAATCTGCCGCTTCAGCTATCTCCTCCATACAGAAACACGCACACAAAAAGTAAATGATTGAAGGTCGTGCCGGAGCCACCGATTGGCCGCGCCCGCCACGTGACCCCAGCGCGGTTCGCCATTGGTCCGGTGCTCGCTCCGTGATGGCGTCGTCTGCTCCGCTTGTTGCGGTCTCCTCGCGAGCGCCGGACAGTTTCCGTAATCTCGACGAGTGTTAAAGCGGGCGCTACGCGGACATCGCAGTAGCGTGGCCGATCCCGCTTTTTGTGGACGTCTCAGACTCGCGGCTAAGCATTCCGAGCATCGGTGACGCGAACTTCGCGACCGAGCTTCGGGCACGGAATGCTCGGACACGCGGCTAGGCCTTTCGCGCGTAGGCGTCTCCGACTCGGCGATGAAGCACATCGCGCGCGGACTTCTCGGATCCTTGCCTAAGCATTTCGTGCGTTGGCGCCTCCGACTGCGCGACTAAGCAAATCGAGCGTCGACTCCTCAAGCCCGCGGCTACGCATTTCGCGCGTCGGCACATCGCTCAACAAAGGTCGACTCCTCGGACCCGCGGCTACGCACTTCGCGCGTCGGCACCTCGAGCGTCAACTCCTCAAGCCCGCGGCTAGGCATTTCGCGTGTCGGCACATCGCTCATGGAGTGTCGACACCTCGAGCGTCTATTCCTCGGACCCGCGTCTAGACATTTCGCGCGTCGGCACCTCGGACTGCGCGATTGAGCTTACCGAGCGTTCGGACCCGCGACCAGGCATTTCGCGCGTCGGCACCTCGGACTGCGCGATTGAGCTTACCGAGCGTTCGGACCCGCGACCAGGCATTTCGCGCATCGGCACCTCGGACTGCGCGACTGAGCTCGTCGAGCGTCTATTCCGCGGACCCGCGACCAGGCATTTCGCACATCAGCACCTCGGACCTGCGACTTAGCACATCGCGCGCCGACTCTATTATCGTAATGCCACGATATCTCGTGTAACAATACCTATCATATACCACCCCTTCATAAAGAGAACAATACCTATCATCCCGCCCCTTTATAAAGAGAACCCCATCATGAGCTCTGTTCACTAGGCCACTTGGGCTGGCACAGACACCTGGCTGCAGAAGTGAGGCATGATACAAAAGTACAGACTGGAAAGCACCTAGCAGCTGCATTGCTGCCTCTCTATCAGTGGCTCTCCTAACATCCACAGCCATTGTCAATGGAAGATGATTCAGAAGGCTGCTGAGAGCCTTCATTCAGTAGCATGGTCGATTCTACCAAAAGAAAACAATGCCTCACTGACTGCACTAGAGGCTGCTATCAATGAGGCAGTCTGCAGATACAACGCTAGAACTACTGTATATTTATGCCCACATAGTTCTGCACCTCACTTGGTTTGAAACCCAGGCACCATGCTATTTGTAGAGCAGCGATAAAGAATGCCATACAAACATGAAAAAGGCAGAACGAAGGCTCAGCAGACCAGAGGCCACATGTCCAAGAAGCCCCACATAACAAAAAACATCAAAGATTACAACTTTGGTGCATTTTAGAGAACTGAAGAGAAGGTGCAACTTTGAGAGCCGTTTTCTCAAAACTGTTTTTTCGCCTTTCTGCTCAGTTTCTGGAGCTGATTTCTTCGTTACCGTTTAGCCTATTTCGATTCTGTTTTTTTTGTCACGTTTCTTGGACTACTGTGCAGGTCGAGACAGTCTCGCATTTTTATGTTCACTTTGTATAAATTTATGGCGTGGCTATTCGTTCACCCTGAAAGTGTGCTTGGTGCGAAGGTAACTTGAAAAATGACTATGTAAAAAATTTGCGTTGCGAAAAAAAAAAGTAAGACTGTCACGACCTTCAGCACGCATTGAGCTATGCAGTCAATACTCAACGAGCCTTCCATCATGTTTTTTAAGCTCCCCAGGCTCTCCAGAAAGTTCAAGAGAGAAAAATTCTGCTCAATAAAATGTTCTCAAGGTATCACTGTGAAACTTTCATGGAAGTATCAGGGAGACATTCTAAACATTTGTGCCAATTTTCATCAAAATCCATGAAGAAATCAGGAAGTTGATTTTCAAAGCCACGTCCCCCCTTAAATAGAGGTTTTCTCTTGTTGAACATGCTTAACCTGCTCTATTGCGAGCGGTGTGGAGCATGATCTTTACAACGAAGTGACGTGGATAATGAAGGATTTTGGAGGTCCCAAGCACTTTGTTATAAAGGCGTTCGACTGTAAACAGGCAGATAAGAAACAAAAATTATGTAAAATATATGATTTCATTGTTTTTACCATGTAAGCAGCGCAGAGAGCTTGTTAAAGACTTGTTCTGTATTTGCACTTCATTGTAATACGTATTGACTTGAAATTTTATGGTAATTATGGGATATGTCTTGTGGCGATCCTGCAGAGTGCACGTCTCGTGATCTCAACTGTACATTGCAAGCAGTTTAGGTTATGTAGCGTTATTCCCTATGCCAGCCGCACGTTGTCTGCTGCTGAAAAAAAAAACACTCAGCAACTGAAAAAGAATGTCTGGCGGTTGTGTGGGCTATCCAGAAGTTCCGGCCATACTTGTACGGACGCCCCTTCCGAGTCCTCAGCAACCACCACTCTCTCTCTTGGCTGGCGAATCTCAAGGACCCTTCAGGCCGTCTCACAAGATGGAGCCTTCGGCTGCAGGAATTGGATGTCACAATTGTCTAAAAGTCTGGTCAGAAACACACCGACGCCGATTGTCTCTCTCGCGCCCCGTCGAACCCACACCAAAAGATACTGACGAGGACAGTGGTTTCCTTTGTACTCTTCCATCGCTAAACGTGGCTAAGCTGCCACACCAAGATTCAGAGCTGCAAGCCCTGACTGAATACCTTGAAGGACGCCGCCAACAATCCCCGCAGCAGTTCGTGCGTCACGTGTCCTCTTTCTGCTTACGCAGCGACATCCTCTACAAGCGGAAATTTCATCCAACGAAAACCGTTTTCCTCCTTGTTGTTCCCGCTTCTCTCCGCGACAACATTTTACATGCATGCTACGACGAAACAACTTCCAGGCATCTTGGTTTCACGCGAACTCTGGCAATGATCAAGCAGAAGTAGTACTGGCAAAATCTTACAAAAACCGGGAAGCAGTACGTCAGAAGTCGTCATGATTGTCAACGTCGCAAAGTTCCACCAATGAAACCAGCCGGTCTGCTTCAGCCTGTACGACCTCTTTGCTCACCTTTAGAACAGGTTGGGATGGATTTACTCGGCCCGTTTCCCAAGTCTTCAGCTGATACCTGCTGCATTGTTGTTGCCACCTGTTACTTGACTAGATTCAGTGAAACCCAAGCCGTTCAGCAAGCTACTGCTTCAGATGTGACCAACTTCTTTTTCAAAAATATTGTCATGCGATATGGTGCTCCAGCTGTCGTTATCAAAGACTGTGGTACAGCCTTCACCGTGCAGTTGATCCGAGATATTCTGCAGCTGAGTGGTACAACGCGCCGTATGGTAACTGCGTATCACCCGCAGACCAATGGGTTAACCGAGTGTCTCGACAAAGCAATTGCAGATATGCTTTCCATGTACGTCGACACGGGTCATAAAAAAATTGGGATGAACTGCTCCCGTATGTGACATTTGCATATAGCACTGCACTTCAAGAAACCACCGGGTTCTTCCTTTTCGTCTGGTCTACGGACGCAACGTCTGATACGACCGTTTCAGATACAGACGCTTTTGTTCAGCGTGCCGAAGAAGCACGGCAGCTTGCACGACAACGAATTCTATGTCGGCAAAATCAAAATGCTCGTTGATACAGCATACACCACCAGGACGTAACATACAAGCCGGGAGATCTCGTCTGGGTTTGGACCCCTATACAGCCCTATACATCTACGAGGCCGCTCAGAAAAATAATTGCACCGTTACATTTGACCGTACAAAGTTTTACATTGCCTAAGTCAAGTCAACTACGAAGTCGTCCCTGCAGAAACATCACACCAATATCATATACCACGTTCCTGTGGCATTGTTCACGTCACCAGGATGAAGTCCTACCACTTGCGCTAACTCCAGTTCACAAACTTTGTGGTGCGGTCCCTGCCCTCCACCTGTTGTCTTTCTCATTTCTTTTATTTTCTCCCTGTGGTATTTAAACCGTCACCAACTTTTGTGGCTTAACTTTCACCATTATTTCGTGTAGTGGCATCGATATGATGTGTCTTTTTTTTTTTTTTGGGGGGGGGGAGGGAGTGGTAATGCCACTCGTTAGTAACTCTGGAGGATGAGGACGAAGAAGTTGTTTTGTGGCTGCTGCGGCTAACAACAGTAAACAGCTGTTCGCTATGAACTGACTGGTTGCCTCTTCCTCTCGCGACAATATATATATTTTGTTTCATGCATACTGCCAACTCCAGCGAGGATTTTAGCTCTTCTCCACAGACTGTATTCCTCCCTCTAAGTGCGATCTCTCAAGGGGAGGAGCGCGAGCTCAAAGGCTTAAAAATTTCTTAAAAGAGTTGTTGTGCTCATGGTTCTTAACCCCACACCTAACTGCCGAGAGGAAATGCATTGTTGCGATTCAAGTTCTTCTGCCATCACCAAAACCTAGACGAGTAGTGGGGTTTGGAGTGGTCAAAGCAAAGTTGTTCAGTGGTAAGAATACGTTGTTCTGCTAGTCTGTAGATGAGAATATTGTGCTTGGAAAATAAATCTCTCGTGCATGTGCAGAATATATCTGCAAAGGGTGGACCACGATGGGTTACGTTGTTCACTAAGGGTTTGTAAATGCTGCTGCATATCTGCAAAGGGTGGGCCACGATCGGTTATGTTGTTCACTAGGGGTTTATAAACACTACTGCTTATATAAATGCTTGGAAGAACAGGGCTAAAAACGGGGATAAACAAAACAACAAAAGACAGTGTGCTGTCTTGTTTTTGTTTGGTCCCATTTATAACGCTGTTCGGTTTTCCGAGTCGTGTACTAACTAGGTCATCAATATACGTTATGTAAGTGCATCAATTTTTACACAAAAATGTATAGTCTGTTTTTTTAATAAATACATAATATTTTTTAAAATATCATAAGGCAGATAGCATAATTTGATGCGAAGTGGATGCAAGCCTTAGCAATAAAAAGGTTCTGTTAGACGTTAAGTGAAGTGTTGTTTCGGCAACATAAAAATGTGCATACTCGTTTTCTGTGTGTGTATTATAAAATCTGTGTTATTATTATACAGTGTAGACCGCTTATAACGTAAGTCGCCGGAGTCTCGAATATCCACACTATAAGCGGTACCGCACTATAACCAAAACAACTATTTTATTGCGATAATGGACACTCCAGGCGCATTTCTGCCGTCGCTGTCACCGTGCTCTAAGTTCCGTATTTGCTTACTAAATAAATTACCAAGCACGGTGTCACGCGTGCACAAGGAAACGTGAACACATCTCGCTCGTTAACCGCGGAAATGAACTGTCAAAACGCTCGAGTGACGAAGCGCAGCGAGCGAATTGACCTTCGTGCTATCATGCCTCTCGCTTCAACGCGACCTATAAGCGGCGAAAACACGTCACGCGGCGGACTTTACCCGTCGCAGATTGCTCTAAAGATACAGCCAAGGCGATCGTATTGCCAAAGTGGATTGTCGCAGATTATGTCCTGCTTCGGTCCACAGAAACCGTTCCACATTGCTTTGCTGGCGAAAATCCTCTTCTGTTTGCGCCAGTCCCGAATGCAAGTTTCGGATTCTCCGAACGCCTGTGATCCTGCCTGATTTCCGTCCGTCTCCGCATGCATGATCACTTTCCTTTTAAATGCGGCATCATGATGACTTCGGTATTTCATGCTGATAGAGCAGACGCAGAGAACGTGAATACAGACGGTAGACTACTGCCTAAGCACGTGTACTGTAGCACAAGGAGGAAGCTACGGTAGCTAGGCCCGAGAGTAGCTAGGCACGACGCACGCGTGAGGCGGCCATTTTGAAATGCCGACGGCTAGGTAACGCAGATTTAAGGTTGTACTCGATTCTAACGCGCACACAATTTTTGGACCTGTTTTATCGGAAAAAAAGATTGCGTTAGATTAGAGTAAATACGGTATTTGTGTCTTGAGGGGAGCGTTTGCTGTCTAGGTTGACTGCCGAACTTCCAGGTAGCTGCACTGTAACCGGTATTTCGTGTCCTGCAACTGCACTTATGCACTTATATAACGTATATTGATGACAGTTGGTACACGACTCGAAAAACCGAACAGCATTATAAATGGGTCCAAACAAAAACAAGACAGCACACTGTCTTGTGTCGTTTTGTCTAGCCCCATTTTTAGCACTGTTCTTCCAAGCATTTATATAAGCAGTAGTGTTTATAAACCCTTAGTGAACAACATAACCCATCGTGGCCCACCCTTTGCAGATATATTCTGCACATGCACGAGAGATTTATTTTCCAAGCACAATATTCTCGTCCACAGACTAGCAGAACAACTTATTCTTACCACTGAACAGCTTTGCCTTGACCACTCCAAACCCGACTACTCATCTAGTTTTTGGAGATGGCAAAAGAACTTGAATCGCAACAATACAGTTCCTCTGGGCAGCTAGGTGTGGGGTTAAGAACCATGAGCACAACAACTCTTTCCAGAAATTTTTAAGCCTTTGAGCTCGCGCTCCTCCCCTTGAGAGATCGCACTTAGAGGGAGAAATATAGTCTGTGGAGAAGAGTAAAATCCTCGCTGGGGGTTGGCAGTATGTATGAAACAAAATAAATATATTGTCGCGAGAGGAAAAGGCAACCAGTCAGTTCATAGGGAACAGCTGTTGTTAGATGCAGCAGCCGCAAAACAACTTCTTCGTGCTCATCCTCCAGTGTTACTAATGCGTGACATTACCTCAACCTCCCCCCCCAAAAAAAAGGACGCATCATATCGATGCCACTACACGAAAGAACGGTGAAAGTTAAGCCACAAAAGTTGGTGACGGCTTAAATACCACAGGGAGAAATTAAAATAAATGAGAAAGACAACAGGTGGAGGACAGGGACCGCACCACAAAGTTTGTGAATTGGAGTTAGCGCAAGTGGTGATGTGAACAATGCCACAGGAACGTGGTATATGATATTCGTGTGATATATTTCTGCAGGGACTACTTCGTAGTTGACTTGACTTGGGCAATGTAAAACTTTGTACGGTCAAATGTAACGGTGCAATAATTTTTCTGAGCGGCCTCGTAGATGTATAGGGGTCCAAACCCAGACGAGATCTCCCGGCTAGTATGTTAGGTCCCTGTGGCGTATGTTGTATTGACGAGCATTTTGACTTTGCCGACATAGAATTCATTGTCGTGCAAGCTGCCGTGCTTCTTCAGCACGCTGAACAAAAGCGTCTGTATCTGAGGCGGTCGTATCAGACGTTGCGTCCATAGAGCAGACGAAAAGGAAGAACCCGGTGGTTTCTTGAAGTGCAGTGCTATACGCAGATGTCACATACGGGAGCAGTTCATCCCAATTTTTTATGATCTGTGGCGCACACATGGAAGGCATATCTGAAATTGTTTTGTTGAGACGCTCAGTTAACCCATTGGTCTGCGGGTGATACACAGTTGCCATACGGTGCATTGTACCACTCAGCTGCAGAATATCTCGGACCAACTGCGCGGTGAAGGCCATACCACAGTCTGTGATGACAACAGCTGGAGCACCATGTCGCAGGACAATATTTTTGAAAAAGAAGTTGGTCACATCTGAAGCAGTAGCTTGCTGAACAGCTTCAGTTTCGCTGTTTCTAGTCAAGTAATCGGTGGCGACAACAATCCAGCGGTTATCAGCTGAAGACTTGGGAAACGGGCCGAGTAAATTCATCCCAACCTGTTCAAAAGGTGAGCAAGGAGGTCGTACAGGCTGAAGCAGACCGGCTGGTTTCATTGGGGAAACTTTGTGGTGTTAACAATCACGACGACTTCTTACGTACTGCTTCACGGTTTTCGTAAGTTTTCGCCAGTAGTACTTCTGCTTGATCACTGCCAGAGTTCGCGTGAAACCGAGATGCTTGGACGCTGTTTTGTCGTAGCATGCACGTAAAATCTTGTTGTGGAGATAAGCAGGAATAACACAGAGGAAAATGGTTTCCGTTGGATGAAAGTTCCGCTTGTAGAGGATGTCACTGCATAAGCAGAAAGAGGACACGTGACGCACGAACTGCTGCAGGGGTTGTTGGCGGCGTCCTTCAAGGTATTCAATCAGGGGTTGCAGCTCTGAATCTTGGCGTTGCAGAGGCACGTTTAGAGATGGAAGAGTACAAAGGAAACCACAGTCCTCGTCAGTATCTTTTGGTGTGGGTTCGACGGGGCGCGAGAGAGACCATCGGCGTCGGTGTGTTTCTGACCAGACTTATAGACTGTCAGGAAGGAAGCGTGCACACCGCGTTTCGAACAAGTACAACACTTTATTCTCTCTCCTCGGCTAGAGTGACCTCCTCCGCCTCCCCACCACTCCTTCTCCGTCCTCCCGATGTCGCTCCATCCAGTGGCGCCATCTCTCGGCTCCGTATCGGTGATGATGTCGCTCTGTCCGGTGGCGCCATCTCTCGGCCTTGCGGTGGTTGTCTCCGCCACACAGTCCTTACAAGACAATTGTCACATCAAATTCCTGCAGCCGAAGGCTCCATCTTGCGAGACGGCCTAAAGGGTCCTTGAGATTTGCCAGCCAAGAGAGAGAGTGGTGGTCGCTGACGACTCGGAAGAGGCGTCCTTACAAGTATGGTCGGAACTTCTGGATAGCCCACACGACCGCCAGACATTATTTTTCAGTTGCTGAGTAGTTTTTCTCAGCAGCAGACAACATGCGGCTGGCATAGGCAATAAAGCTACATAACCTAAGCTGCTTGCAATGTACAGTTGAGATCACGAGACAGGCACTCTGCAGGATGACCACAAGACATAACCTATAATTACCATGAAATTTTAAGTCAATATTATGTATTACAATGAAGTGCAAATACAGAACAAGTCTTCAACAAGCTCTCTGTGCTGCTTACATGGTAAAAACAATGAAATTATCTATTTTACATAATTTTTCTTTCTTATCTGCCTGTTTACAGTCGAACGCCTTTATAACAAAGTGCTTGGGACCTCTAAAATCCTTCGTTATCCAGGTCACTTCGTTGTAAAGATGATGCATCACACCGCTCACAATAGAGCAGGTTAAGCATGTTCAACAAGAGAAAACCTCTATTTAAAATGAGTCGAAGAGAAACTCAGTGAAATAAGTCGATAATGTTTTCTGTGCACACTTCGTCTGATAGAATCTGGAATTGCAGCCAATATTACTGTGCCAAGGTTCAAGGCATGCTCTGCGGCGAGACATGGGAGTGATGCAAGGTAAAGCTGCAAATCATCAAATGCCACCATCACCTCCCCCGACATGAAAATTCGCGGTTCGTTCACAGGCTTATCACCACTGTTGTTACTTTTTTCTTTTTGGCATTTGTGTCCTTTCCATCCTAGATGACTTTGAATATGTCGTCAGTTGTCAGTTATGATTACATCATCACGTCGTCATAACCTGCAGTGCATTTGTTAGCCGTTGCACCCATTACTATGTTACAACAAGCACTGTATGAGTTGAGTGATTCCGGGAGCAGTGCAGCAGGGCTTAACACTTACTGTCCATCGGCACACTCGTCAAATGCGTCGCTGGCACTGCTGTTAGTGCTAGCGCGGAGGGCATCACAGTGGCATCTGTGGAAGGCAGTGGCAATACGCTACATAACATTCGTTGTAAAGCAACAATTCAGCCTTCAGGGACATCTAAATTTGTTTGAGTTATAGGCAAATCCGTTGTAGTGGTCGTTGTTGTACAGCCGTTGACAATTCAATTGGGAAATCATTAGTCCTTCGTTATACAGGCCATTTCGTTTTCATGGTCCTCTTTGTGTCTGAAAAATTTGTTTGACTGCTTGTATAACAGCATTAGATGCAAAAGATGTGGTAACACTGTGCAATTTTGAGGAATACAGGATAGAGTGACGGTATTGTATTTGAACGTTTGAAAGCTATTTGAAGAGGACTGCTTGGTTGCTAAGCCAAAGTGCCAGGTACCTTTTTTTTAATTCTTGCAGGCTTCGTTGATGCCTCTCAACCACCGAGGCCAGTCTGAATGGTTTTGGCAAGGCGCTGGTTTTGGCCTCGTTGGTGGCGCTGATATGTTTCTTGAACGAAAAACTTGGATTGGGTTGGGTGCAGGCTTCGCATGAAAATGGCTTGACTGTAAGAATAGATAAATCTACATA